>NW_021632253.1:0-172797 GCF_004799145.2 Neltuma alba | reverse complement strand
ACAGAGCCAACGTGGAATAAAATTCACGCTTGAAATTTATAAAACTCATGAAAAGGGATGGGTTGTGAAATCTCTAAGTTGTATTCCTTTTGGAAGATTTGTATGCTAATACATAGGAGAGTTGCTTGAAGCCAAGGAAGCTGAACAAAGAACTGGTCATGATGAGTATCTGTTTGATGTAGGTAATTGATAATTTTATAGTTTATGATGAAGTCTCTAGGCCTGAAGTCACTGAGGATGGTGGGGACTTCACCATTGATGCAACTCGGTGTGGTAATTTAGGCAGATTTTTCAACCATAGTTGCGCCCCTAACATGTATGTACAAAATGTTCTGTATGATCATGGCAACTGCAGGATTCCTCACATAATGCTGTTTGCTGTTGAGAACATTCCTCCATTAAAAGAGCTGACTTTTGATTACAATTACTCAAAAGATCAAATCTATGATTGATGGCAACATAAAGAAGGAGGATTGCCTTTGTGGCCTTGTGGGGTGTACTGGAAGGATGTATTGCGGTTCTTGGAGGTTTGTTAATGGACAAGAGGTGATAGTTTTTTTGACTTTGTTCGTTGCCCATTTTTTGATGTGTATAACTTGTTTTGTTTGTTCTATACTAATCCTAAATCTGATGGTATAGAAGGCAATTTTTTTTCCCTTTTTCTTCTTAAATATTTTCATCTTTGAACTTTAAATAGTTAGCATACATGTATAAATAAGTATTAATTATGTATTTATATTACTAAAGATTGGACTAGAATTTACTTTAGAAATTTTTTCATTTTTCATTTTATTTAAGAAAATATGGATTGAAAGAGAAGAATATATGTTTTTTCTTGTGGGAACTGCATCTTCTCAATTTCTCATTTTCATTAATTCCCATAATTTGTTGTCAATTCGGATAGAAAGAAAGAGTTTAAATTTCTAATAATCAAATTGAAGTGGTTTAAATTTCTAATCAAATTGAAGTTTTCTCAAACTATCATTCCTTTTTTTTTTAATAACCCCTTGGGAGTGGACACTTTATTTTGTCCAAGTAATTTAAATAAAAATAAAAAAGAGATAGAATTAGGGGGTCAATTTTTGTAATACTTGTTGGCCAAAAAAAAAATGTAATACTTGAGTTCTTTACTGAACATTAGGGTTTTTTTTTTTGGCCGGAAAAACATTAGGGGATTATTATAAACTGGAGTTTAAAATAATATCAAGTATAAGTATTTATATCTTCAAGTTTGTTTTGAGATTATCCGATAGACAATTCAACAGATATAAGGAATAAGGAAAATAATAAAAATAATACATATATATTTGCCACCATATATATATATATGTATAAAATCTCCCAATTAAAACATTAAGCGTGTGTGTATTCTTTGCTCGGAAATTGAAAAGATTATTAATAATTATTTATATTAACGAGAAGTATTTTAGTATAAAATTTGGAGTGCTAACAACTTCTGAGGTTTTATTCAAGGAAATATTTCTTTCTCTTTTGGCTAAAAACAAAGTTCATTTTATTAATTTAAAAAAAGAAAAAAAAACTGGCACAAGCACCAGTAGCCAAAGCCATTACACAAGAAACGACTCAAGACCTAACACACAACCTGTAATCAAAGAGAAAACAGCTGAAAACAGCTCAAGGAAATATTTCTGAGGATTTTGAAGTAAGCAAAAGTATTTTGTATGATATTATAAAATACTATTGTGTCTACATTTGGTGTTCATCATAGTGTGACAAGTATCGTACGTTTATAGTTGTGATAACTGTGAACCATTCAAAATTTGATCTCAAATGGCTCAATAATAAATCTATTTAAAAAAAGTGTTAATTATATAAGATTATTTTTATTCACAAAATTTTTTTGCCCTCCATTCAAGATTTTGTACTTACTAAAATAACAATAAAAAATTATCTAAAATATAAAAAAATTTGAATTGAATTTGAACCATCTAAAAGTAATCTAAATAGTCCAGATTAAGATCAGCATATGATAAACATGGAATGTGCAGATAAGATATAAGCTATTTGATTTTATCTTTCCTATACGTGTGTATAACTGAGCCCGAGTTCAGTCTGCACTCATTCACTAAAAATAGCTTTCTCTCCTCTTTCCCTCCCGCACTACCAACCAGTTAAAACTCCGTTTTTGGTATGTAATTTCTCAACGATTTCTTGTCTTTTCTAGCCAATATTTTGCCTTGATTTTCGTCTTTCTTTTATCCTTTTTCTTTTGTTTTGCCATTTACTCCTTGAACGGTTTCTTCTGATAATAAGCAGTGAAATTCATATTCTGGTGCAATCCCATGGACGGAACCATTCTTAGAAAGAGAAAGCACTCTGCGATTCGTGATTATCCACCTGGGTGTGGCCGATTCACAGAAAAAATCTAAAGAAGATATTACTGTGAAGCTCGTGAACAACTATCTGACGATACACCAGATTCCGAGATCACTACTTGTGATGAGAAAATTGATGGGTCAAGAGAACCTGTTGTCTCAAGATGTTGAAATAGCAAGTGAGAATGATTATTCTCACAAGTTATAACTAGAAGAAGGGCTTCAGCCATTAGAGACTATCCTTTTTCACGTAAACCCAATAAGTTTCAGAGTCTAATTACACCCGAAGAAGACGACGATACTGCAACTAATAAGGGTTTAATTGTTGAAAAGATGAGTTGTGAGGCTAAGCTTCGACGATCTGAGGATGGTAATATTCAATCATCATGTCAAAAGAAGACTTTCGCCAGAAGAAGAGTTTCAGCCATTAGAGATTATCCTCCTTTGCGGACCAAATAAGCTTCAGAGTTCAATTGCACTTAAAGAAGATTATGATACTACAACTGATAAGGGTTTAATTTTTGAAGAGACGAATTGTGGGGCTAAGCTTCATCAATCTAGTGATGGAAATATTCAATTATCATGTCAGAAGAAGAAGACTTTCACTAAAAGAAGGGTTTCAGCCATTAGAGACTACCCTCCTTTATGTGGGCCTAATAAGAGTAACAGTCTAAGAAGACGACGATACGGCAACTAATAAGGTTTTGATTTTTAAAGAGACGAGTTGCGAGGCTAAGCCTCAATGATCTGATGATAGAAATATATTCAATTATCATGTTAGGAGAAGACTTTCACTAGAAGAAGAGTTTCAAACCATTAGAGACTATCCTCCTCTGTGCGGCAAGTTATAATTCTTTTTCTTCTTTTTTTTTTTTTCCTTTTTCCAAATCAAAGGCCAAGTTATAAGACCACTGTAATTCAAAGTTGTTGTTGGATTTGCAAGTTTGGGGAATTTTGGTTGTTATAAGACTATAGTCATGATTGGATTTTTTTTTTTATCTTTCTAAATATTAACTATTTTTTGTTTTGCCATTCCAGTGTGACCTAATGTTAAATTTTAATTCAGTCTAACATTCTAAGCATCAATACATTAAATCAATTCATTTCTTTTTGTTAACTGATTTAATTTAAACAACTTTTGAAATATGAAAAAACTTGTCTATGGTAATCTAGGCAGATTTTTCAACCATAGTTGCGCTTCTAGTATGTATGGTCATGGCGACCCTGCGGAGAACATTCTTCCATTAAAACAGCTGACTTATGATTTCATTTGCTGTAGATTGATTAAGTCATTAGAGTGTTGTTTATTCATTATATATCAAATGTAAACTTCCATCCTGTGTTAATTTTTTATCTGAATAATCCTGTTGAATAATCAAGTGGAAGGAGTATGATATCAAGTTTTGAATCTTATATATATGATCACTACTCATCATCTTTGCTTTATATAATATTTAAATTAATTAATAGTAATATATATTTGATGAGTGTGAAGAAAATTTGATTTCACAAAAAAGGGGGGAAAAGTTAATACTATGTTACTACTTGTTACTAATATTTCTAAATTAGTGATAATAAATATATCAATTAATGACACTTTTATCTCAATAATCCTGTTGAATAATCAAGTGGAAGGAGTATGATATCAAGTTTTGAATCTTACGTATATGATCACTACTCGTCATCTTTGCTTTGTATAATATTTAAATTAGTTAATAGTAATATATATTTGATGAGTGTAAAAAAATTTGATTTCACAAAAAAGGGGGGAAAAGTTAACTTAGAGTACTTGTTACTAATATTTCTAAAGATTAGTGATAAAATATATCAATTAACGACGCCTTTGTAATGATGCTTCAAATTAAATTGTGATAAACACACGTTATCTTCCCAATTATAGGAACACAACAATATAAATACTTCATGGATGATCCAATAAGAAGCTTGTTTCTAATCAGACACGAGCAATTTTACAATCTCTAAAATAATCCGTATAACTTTTTTATGAATAAAAATAATCCGTATACTTGAAATACGTGTAAGACAATATATTTAGTAAGATATAATAAAATATGAAAAATTAATTTACATGTCCTTTTAATTTACCTCAATTTTGCACAAGGTCTTTGTAATTTATAGTTGTTGAATTGAGTTCTTATTATTATGATTCAGTGAATTTAGTTCATAGAATTTCTAAAATTTCATTTATAAAAATGCACAGGGTATTAAAATTGTGTTAAATAAATCAAGGGAAATTTAATAAAACCTATGAAATTGGGACAAGGTAAATCTAGATAAATCGTTCGAATCTGCGCATAAAACTTCATGAGTAATTAATACACATCCCAAACTTTTAAATAAGTGGTAGATTACCTCAATTGACCAAATGAAATTTTTGAAGTTGTGTTAGTGAATTTAGAAAACTCAAAATTGATCAAATAAACAAGGAAAATAGATTTGTCAGTCCTTATAATTTCATTGGGTTTTGAATTAGCTCTCTCTATTTTTTTCTTAATTGAATCCTTATACTTTGTTCCGTTAATGCCATAGGTCCTTCCGATAATAAATTCTCAAAACACTGTTAGTTGCTTTCTTCCCCCCCCCCCCAAATTAAAAGCTGGTGGCTCTCTCTCTCATCAGCCATGACCAGTTTGATGATGACACCAAGAAGGAGAAGAAGAGCTCCCTCTTTAACTGGTTCTTCTCCATCAATATCGGCATGCTGCGTCTATGCTACTTCTCCAGCTGTGAGCCTTCTGCTAGGAGGGGAGGAGGTGGGCTGGCACATGTGTGTTCTTGCTAGAAGGTTCCAACTCATGAAGGTAGGGTCTCTGAGGAATGAGGCCAATGGCAGAGCCTCTAGCTGTTGCAAACTAGGTGGTCATCCTTAGCCTCTAGCCACTCCAAACAGCCTCATCCCCAAAACTCTAATAACTATTATTACTCTTTGGCGTTGATCAATCTAAAATCATAAATTAATATTGCTGAAGGTCATGAGCATCTGAAACTAAAAAATCAATGCTCTTTTATGGAATAATGCAAGGGTCTCAAAACAAAAGTTTGAAAGAAACTATCAAACTCCTCCGACATCGTTAAGGAAAAAGGCCCTCATAAAATAGTGCGCCAATGTAGTAAGAAAAAAAGATGTTAAATAATAATTACAATTAGATAGAAGAGTCTAATGGGAGTTGCTCGGCTTTCTTATAGTCAAGTCAGAGTAGTGTACAAATGTGCAGGATTGCACATAACCTTCATTGATTAGCATCAACATACACAACACATAGAGGCGACACGCTGATATTGATAGAGAAGTGGAACCAGTTGAAGAAAGAGCCCTCCTTCTCGGCATCATTGAACTGGTCATGGCTGATGACAGAGAGCCACTCGCTTTTGACCAGGGGAAAGAGACCTACTACTAGTGTGAGACTTTATTACGGACATAAGACCTATTGCCTTAACAGAACAAAGTATAAAGATTCAATAAAAAGAAATAAAACTAGAGGGACCTGATTCAAAATCCAATAAAACTATAAGGACTGACAAATTTATTTTCCCAATAAACAATACCATAGTTGGCATGACTTTTCTGAAATGAATGAGTAAGTAAATGAATCAAAAATATTTTATCTTATGGATAACTCAAGGAGCTTTAACTAAAAACTTGAACCACCCTCAAAATATTTTTATGGAATTAGTTATAGATTTTTAAATTTAGACCATAAAATTGAAAAAATGCCAAGTGAATAATAACCCAAAGATTAAATGTAAATTTTATTTACGAGCTTTAATTAACTATTCAACTATAGCGCTTTCAGTTGTGTACTAAACTTGTCATTACACTACACAAAGTGAATGTTGTGATTTGTTAGACCAAACTTGTCATTATACAAACCATGATTTGTGAAATTAATTGTCACCGGTTTTACTGTTGTTGTTATAATTCATAGAATAAGAGAATGATTTGTTAAACTAATTAAGCTTATAGAAACCAATGAGATAAGCTTAAATTAGGTCAAGCTAATTAAAAAACTATGTATGTTATATGATATTTAAAATTCAAATTGAAATAATATACATTTAAAATGTTAGTACTATTAAGTTGTTTTGTCAAATTGCATATCATTTATAAAGGCTGAAAGATCGGCCAGGCAACGAGCCAATGAGGCTTAAAATTGAGCATTAAATTTGAATGTTAATTACAAATAAAATTAGTTTATGAAAATTCACGTAAAATATCCAACTGATCTGTCATCATGTTCCTTTCTTCTGCATCCTTCGACGACTTTGGTAGTGATATATAAACATAAATTGAGCCTCTATATATTGTTTCCGAAAACCCATCAAATTAAATATGCTGGGAAACAAAAGTAAAAGAAAACCCATCAAATAATTCTTAATTTATTTCTGAAAATTGAGAAAAATGCTTGCTGAGTGGTTGACGTTTTTTATGAATTTCAAATATCTCTCTCATTTCTTAGAAATCTAGAAAGGCGCAATTAATTCTTTATGCACATACACACACAGACACACACACATATATGATGAATATTTTACCCCAAAAATGAGATGTTTTTTTTTTTTGACCGCAACCCAAAAAAAGAGATGTTGAATTTGTTGATCAGCCTTTTCCGTTGATCAACAACAATATTCCTTTATGTGCACAAGGCTCTATATTGGATGCCCGCTCCACATGACATTGCATGGGGAAGCGCAAAAGATTATATAGGTAACGGGTGGGAATAGGTTGACGATTTAAATTTTTATTATTTTATGGTGTAATTATATGATTATAAAACTCTGTATATTTAATGAGAATAAAAATAAAAAATTATTTCAATTTTTATAAACATAAAAGTATTTCTTTTATTTAGAATCAGTCCTGCGTAAGAAAATCGATGGGGCAGGCATATATGTCCTGTCCCTTTTATAAAGTCATTTTAACTAAATTATCGGGTTTAAAAAATAATTAAAATGAGTCGAAAGCAATAAATATGTTAAAAAACATTTTTTTAAGTTTATCTTTATTTAATAAGGAAGCAAATGAGAGAGAGAAATACTAGTATTTTTTAGGTTTAACTCAGAATATCTTCAAACTATTTTGGGCTTGAGACTAAGTTATGTTAGGCTGGAAGTATTATGATTAAAGTCCTCCCAACAAATATATTTTTTAGAATTCGAATTTGCATTCTTCTCTTTAGGGGAATGAGACTGCTTAATAGCACAAACAACAACTTGTTAATTAGAAATACTAGTACTCCTCCGTCTTTATTATAAGATCTAATTTTTTGAATAGTTTGTCCCTTTTTATAAGATCCTTTTTGAGTTTGTCTAAACATTTAATGTGTTATTACCTATTTTACCCCTAGTTTAATGTATTTAATACATTCTTTTTTTTATTTATCTCACTATTACTCTCTCACATCTACTCATTTATATATAGGGGTATATTTGAAAAAAATTACATTTGCTATATATTAATTGTTTTTAACTAATTTTAACTGTTTTTTTAAATTGTGTAATTTAGTTAAAGTGATTTTATAATAAGAGACAGAGTAGTATCTTAATTAATAAGACAAAGAATGAAAGATAATGCAGTGTACGCAAATGATAAGGAAAGGGAACAGAAAATTAATTAGAGGTAAAATCATTAAAAACACACTTAACGTTCAGACACACGTAGGTAGCATCTTATAAAAATGATCAAATCAGTTCAAATTTTGGGATCTTAGAAAAGGGACTAAAAGGAGTACTGCTCTAGTTCTCGGTATAAATCACTTGTAACACATTTGTATATGTCAATAAATATATTAAATTGACAATTTTTTTAATTTTATCTTTATTCTCTCTTTATATTTATAAATCATTCTCATATTTTTTTTCTTTCCTTTCTTTCTTTCCACTGAGAATTAAATAAAAATAAAATTAATAAATAAACATTTAATATCTTACAAATCACTTACATTTAAAACCAAAACTTTTCCTGACGAGTTACATTTAGGCTTCGGAGTGCACATATATGAATTTCCAAGGCAAAATATAGTACATAGGATTCTTCACAGTCACCATTTGAGGTGACTGTGATTTGACATCCCAAATAATAATGATGATGACGACGACTATAATAATAGCAGTAAGTGACCAGTGGAGGATTCCCGCCAAAAAAAAAAGTTATGCTGAAGACTTTGAAGACTTTGACTAATTAAGTTAACAAGACTGCCGGTGTCTTCAAAATTCGAATCAGATTGCGTTCTGTGTATCAACCCCTCTCTTATATCACCTTCTTGCACTCTGCTCATCGGCTCATCTGCTCTGCGTCCTCTTGTCTTCTGATCAAGTAATCTCTTTTGTTCTCTCTTGAAGATCAAAAGGGTGAGAATACATAACGTATTTCCTTTTAATTTTGTATTCTCTATCTCAGTTGTTATATTGACTACTTACACCACGGAGCTCGTTCTAATAATCAATGAATTCATTGTTGATCGCTTTAATAATCTCATATTTGTCGTATACTTTTTTGCTTAACTATGCTCTTGTGTTCTAATCCAGGAAAAATTAAAGAACAAAAAGGAGAATTCTCTGTGGCAGAAATCTCGAAGTAAGAATATATGTGTTTCCTTTTATTTTTGTATTCCCTTTCTGCCATTTTCATTGATTTATTGTTTCGTTGAGCTCTTTAAGGTTGTATTCTTACGGCTATATTTTTAGGAGTTTGATTATGACTTCTAAACAAACGGAAACTTCTATAGTTTCTTCCCCAAAAGAAAACGAAAGCAAACTTCTTGTTAAACTCTCGCCTCTTGGTGCATCATCGCTGTTTGCTCTTATTTTCTATAGATTCTTCTTTTTATTCTTGATGTAATCAATTGCTTTGATCTGCCAAAAGAAAAAGGAAAGGAGTGGTCAGATCTGTTATCATTATTTTATTTGTATGTTAATATGTCCTCTATATATATATATATATATTTACAAAAGTTCATAATTATTCTTAAGATCCACAAATTATTAACTAATTTAATTATAACTTAGGTTTAAGGAGATTAAGAATCTTTGAAATTTAAGTTACAGTCCAGAAAATCTCACTAATTTTAAAATTAAATTTTTGAAATTTAAGGTATAGTTGAGAAAATCTCGTCAACTTCAAAATTTAAAATTTGAAATTATATCAAGTTTGAGAAAATCTTTCCTATTTTGAAAGATATCATCTTGAATATTTATGGTTAAGAAAATCTCTCTAACTTCAAAATTTAAATTTTGATGAAATTATATCAAGGTGAAGAATTTTGTAATTGAAATTAATGGATTATTAAAAGGCTATTTGATTGACAATTCAAAGACTAAGTTTTCATTTTCATATACTAATTTATGAAGTTCATTTAGCTTCGGCTATTAGTGTGTGTAATTGTTTTTTTCCCCTAATATTAATAAAATTGATTTTTTGGCCAAAAAAGTTTATGGTTAATTATTTTTATTGATGATAATTTTGATCATATTATGTTGGCCTGGTGTTTCATTTCCGTACTGACATGCAATTAAGAATTGAACAAAAAAACAATAATAAAGAAAGACTTTAGCTGGTAGTCATTCATGAAAAGTGTCCCATTGAGTGGATTGGGAAATAAGATTTGCTATTGTTTCATGGTTACCGCTAATACAAAGTTATTAGACATAAATATGTCATATGTATTTGGGGAATTTAATGCTCAAGTTTTCTTTCTATTTTAAAGGTTTGCATTTCGAGGAATAAGATGGTGTAATTTTAACAGTCAAAATGATTATGGCAAGTGGTTTATGAAGGTATTATGTCGATGATTATAGAAGCTGAATGTGTGTGTGAAAGGATTATCATGATGAAATAGAATGAGAAGGGCTATAGAATAAGGTGGTACGAATTATATATATATATATATATATATAAGTTTTGACTTGAGTATTAATGCTTTTGTTTTGAGACTTTAGGGGATTGAAGAGAATTCATAATCCAAAAATTAAAGAAGATTAAATAGGAGTAATAAGTTATACCTTTGAAAGGACAATAGGTGCGTGCGCCCCATGTTATTTTTTTTAATAACATTTTTACTATTTTTTTATAGTTTTAATTAAACTCCCAAATTTCCTGACTATTGTTTTATTAATGACTTTATTTTTTGTTCTTTATTTTTCTTCAATTGATTTATATCATAATTTACAATTGCACATGAAAGTGATAAGAAAACTATTGAGACATCCTTTATAAAGTTTCCAGGTTGAGATTATCTTACATTTTGAAATGTTGTTGTATCAACTATTATTATTTGAGATTTTTTTTTTTTTACTGACAGAATTTGAGGGAATATTTAAGATTTTGTGAACTTTCATGTTGATGTCTCTTATTACGCAATGTTCTTTTTACGAGTTTTCATTGACAGAGGGAAAAGTATTTATTTACTAATGGTAAATTAACCCCATATACATGTTTGAAAATGCTTTTTTAGAGGATTAAATACAGAATATTGGTTTTTAAAAAAAAACAGAATACTACTGGTTACTAACAGCAATATTTTTACCCCTTGGGGGATATCATGGTTAATTAATATCAAGCTTACTTGTTATCCATGGCTTCAGTTGCACTTGTTATTCATACCTTCATCCGTGCTTGTTGTTAGTGGTTTCAGCTGCGGTTGTATTAGTACATCATGCTTAATACTACCTCTGGTCCTTAATATAAGACCTTGTTTAACTTTTATTTTGGTCTTAAATATAAGACTCTAATCCATTTTGTCTTTCATATTTATACATTTTTTCCAAAGTAGCCCTTCTAACAGTAATAGTTCTGGTTAATACATTTGATTAGCAAGTATATTTTAGAAAAGATAGTACCTATTTAGAACAAATAACCAACTTAACTTACTTTCTTAATCTCCTCAAATTAGTCAACTGGCTCTTATAATTAGGACCGGAAGTAGTATTAGGCTCACCTGGTATTCTTGGGCCTCGCTCTCATGCTTGTATTTGTGACTTCAATTGTGCTTATTGATTATTTGCTCCTGTGGATTGTGTGTCTTTGCTTGTTGCTCATTCTGTTGAAGTCCTCAACTTGAAAAAACTGTTTTTTGCATTACTTTGTTATTTGATTTTATAAACAAGTTGTTTAAATACTTAGTTATTTTTGTATATTAAAAATGCTTTATATATATATTTATAATTTAGTTGTTTACTCAGAAATTGAAAGCAACACTAAATCATTTATTTTACAAACTTATATTTACATAATTTTTTCTGCATTTTCTAAAAAAAAAATCATTTATATTTACTTATAAATTATTTTGGCTTCAAATAGCACTGTTAGCCCTGCACCTCCAATTGAACAGTGAAAACCGTCATTACTGACCAAAATTTGTAGATATATTTTGAAGCAACTGTTACTTGATGTAAATCCAAGTTTACATTTATGTATATATTTGTTTTTGTTACTTAGATGCTTCATATAGTCTATGGATGGGATCCCCGTGCTCTTATCATTAAATTTATTGTTATGCGTCGGAGCTTCATATACTATGTGGTACTTGTAGGCTAATTTTAGAACTGTTTGGAAACTCTAAGTAATAGAGGAGACTCAGGCGCAATCTCTACTAATGGCCTCATATTTTGATGATAGTTGAGGAATTTGTTCATTTATTATTTAAAATTTTTATATCCATGCTCAAGATTTTTACTGTAATTATGATATTATGAATGCTATTACAATTGTTATGTCAAGTGTTTATTGATATATTATTGCTCAAGGAACGAGAATTCTTTCACATTCATGCGAGTCACCCCAAAATTCTTAGGGCGTACGTGATAAGAAAAGTGATTGACTGTTAATAACGTACATAAAGAATTTCACATATGTTCCTCTTTTTCTTTTCTTTTTTCCCTCTTCCAATCAATGATTATTTATAGTATTTTTGCTTTAATCTTAATCATTAAAATGCAACGGAATGTTGACTAGAAATAATTCTGCGCAAAAGTAACTTCC
The DNA here is from genome assembly GCF_004799145.2 of Neltuma alba. NCBI lineage: Eukaryota > Viridiplantae > Streptophyta > Magnoliopsida > Fabales > Fabaceae > Neltuma > Neltuma alba. Next base: position 160,464 of record NW_021632253.1, on the reverse strand, counting down.
AACTGAGACAGCTTGGTACAAAGGCGACATGTGACATTAGAATCAGAAAAGGATGGGAATAAAGATAACGTGCATGTGGGTGGATGTATAAAGTCAATGATTCATGGCAACTGAAACAAGCAACCACACGTTCCTTCTGCTCACTAATACCATATAATGTCGCTATGAAGATTCTCCGTTTCGGAGAGCAAGTGACGACTTGTAAGTGCATTAATTGGACCTCTTTGTCTGCTCCGTAATAACCGTTGCTATAATTTGAAATGCACTTCAATTGATCTATCTCCAATTGCAGATTAAGTGAGTCATGGCTGAGACATGTGTTTATAACGACAGAGTTATAGAGCCACTTACGGAGAAGAACTCTGGAGAGTGGTTTAATTTGGTTAAAAACTATTTGATAGTTCACCATCTTTGGGGAGTAATGATTGATGATGCAACTCCTCCTCAAGATGATTCCCGGACAAAAAAGAATGAAGAAGCATTGCGCATCTTACGCATCTCATGTTCGCCTGAGACTCGCCTTCTCATAGAAGGAGTCACCGAAGGCAAGGCTGTCTAGCGCATTCTCCGTCACAACTTCGCCCGCAAACCATCTGGTAACATTAATTATATATAGGGTTAAGATTCAAATTTGCCCTGAAGGTCTTAAAAGTTTTTTTTTGGGGTATAAATTTACTTGAAAGCTTAAAATCATAACAATATTACTGCTATTAACAGTTAACGTTGGTTTTTTAACGTGGTGAGGCAATATATATTGTTACAATTTTAAATTTTAGAGGCAAATTTGCACTCAAAAATTTGTCTGGATGCCCAATGTTCCTGAGTAAAAACTTCCAAGACAAATTAGCACATTAATTCTTATATTTATACATAGCTCTTTCCCAATTATGTAATGGGAAAACAACTCAATTAGGAGATATTGATATGAAAAAGTTAATTACTACTCCTGTTGACACACACACATTTGAATTATTGGTTAGTTACAGTGAATGCAACGGGAGCAAGTTCTTTTGGTGTGGCCATTTTGTACAATGCTATATGCGCTAACAACTGGCAAGCAGCAAAAGAATTCCTTAGCCGACATCCAAGGGCCTTGACTGCGAAAGTTACAGCAACAAATGGAACACCACTCCATGTGGCTGCACTTTGTGGACATTTAAAAGTAGTCGAGGAGTTGGTGAAATTAGCTAGCCCAGAATTCCTTGAAATAGTCGACGATTATGGCTCTACTCCACTTGCAATTTGTGAAGAGACTACGGTGCAGGGTCCCCACTGCAAGGTCCCCAGCCCTCTTGGCTGCAGGGTCCCCAGTGCTAGGTCCCCACCGCGTGGCATCACAAGGTACCTATCAGTTTGCCACCTGGTTACCCAGGCATCCCCTACGGAGATCCTCCCTTCGCCACACTCTCAGGAGACAGAGGCTCGGGGCTTTTCACTTTATGGCTCTGATACCAAATTGTGACAACCGTTCCTTTAAAACCCATTTAGATCAAAATTTTCAATTTATTCGAACGATTAACCATGATAGAAAAGAAGAAACCTTAAAATTTTAAAATCGCTATCATGGTTAAAAGAAATAAACTTATAATAAGAGTAACATCGATCGTTACCTTGGGTCTTGGACTTCCAAAGTTCAGAAATATCATTCAACCATTAGCCCAAACCAAACTGATATTTTCAAACATACGAACTGATAAATCAGTTTAATATAAACTATAGAGCTCATTAATCAAAAGTCAACACTTTCAAAAGTTATTGTGGGTTCACAGCTTACCGACCCAAGCAACCCAGCAGCAAAAGTAACTAAGACCATAAGTCTCGATTAAATCAGAGTATGCAAAAAGAGCTATATGTGGCAATATACAATACTCATCACATGACTAAAAGGAGGCTATACAAGATAAACTTGATAGCTAAGCCTTCGCTGCCTTCCCTGATGGACCAGCCCTAGAGCTATTATCTGAAAATGTTAAACCACGGGGTGAGACAAAAGCCTCAGTAACCAACAATCCTACTCATTAGGCATACAAGTAAGTGCTTGAGAGGTGTCAAGTGGAACAGTTACTAAAATCATAACATTCACAATTGTCACATGGTTATATATATATACATATACATATACATATCAAAATGCAATATCTCACTCTCAATTCCACCTTATTTCCTCACACCTTATTTCCTCTGACTGAACCCATGGGCTAGTACTGTCCCATGTGACTGGTAGTTCAACATAATAAGCTCACCGATCAAATGATGTGAATAGGCCAAAATCCACAGAGCACAAGATCGGACCATGGGTTCCCCCTCTAGTCCACTAGCGGGGTGTCATACGCCCTACAACACATGATAGGGCCAAAGGATCAACCAGTGTACATCTGGCGTCCTCCCACCTTATTACCTCTATAATATGTACAAAAATTCACCCCCTTATTCTCCCTATAACATGTCTCCCACAGATCAACGTTCACCGTCCCCTCTCGTATTTATACTCATGAGAATAGTCATTTACCAATAACATAATAACTTTCACATTTTTCAAAATCGAGATTTCGAAATTTCAATAATCAACACCAGTCCTCAAACCATTTCTCAATAAATTCTTGTTCCACATGACAAATTTATAAAGTCATAATTTCATACTATTTTTCAATAACATAAAGTATCTCAAGGTAATTTCAACAACGATGCCTTTCATTGCTCAAATAATAATTCAATGGCATTTCAAGAATCTCATATAATTTGAAATCACTCACAAACATCATACAAGCATACATAACAAGTGGAAAGTGGTTACCTTTCACCAAGGCTATAAAAAGAATTACTACAAAGTCAACCCCGTGCTCAAACCAACAATCCAATAATCAATCTACACCATTAATATAGCCACAAATTAATATAAGCTAATTAATTAAGCTTATATATATTAGTTAAATTCCTAATTTAATTTAATTATCATTCTAAATTCTCACAACTCTTATAATCCAAAATTAAGTACTTTAGAACTAATTGGTAATTTTCTAACAAGCCAAATTATTTATTTACATCCCTCAACTTATTTACTTTAATAAAAAGAATTTTCTAAAATTTCTAAATATGAAATTAGTATATTCTAAATTCCAAAAATCACATTTAAAATTTAAGCCTCAAAACCAGACCATCAAAAATTCAATAGTGTCTCAAATATTTATATATATAAATAATCAAACCAAGATTTTAATGGCATATATATGTTTTTTTTTCAATAAATAAGAAACTTTAATTACAATAATTATTTTAAAACCTCTAGTCACTCAATAAATAAAACTAAACCGATTAAAATTTTAAGAATATATCAAACAACCCAAATAAATTATTTAACTTAATTTTAATCGGTATAAATATGATATATATCATAAATAACATATTTTTTAATTAAAAATTAATTTTTAAATACCAAAATCAATAAATAGACAAATCTAAACCGGTAGAAATGATCTACTATAACAGATCTATAATACTGTGATTAACACTCATCAAAACTAAATACTTGCTCTAAACTCTATACCAAAAATTTTCTCTAAGCAACACAAAATTACTATCATTAGATAGATCTAATTGAGTAGAACAACTTTCATGAAGAGAGTTTTGTAATTAGAAGTAGTTTTACTTACCAAAATGATCTGTAATAATGAAGAGAGAAGGGAGAGAGAGCGACGCTGCGAGCGAGCGGACGAAGCAACGCGGAGAGAGAGAAGGAGAAGAAGGAGAAGACGGGAAGAAGGTAAAAAGAAAACACTCGGGGTAAACTGAAGTTAAAGACCCTAGGTAAAACGGAAAAAATAACAGTTTGAACCCCTTTTTTTTCAATTTTTAAATATTTAAATCCTTGGAGTAGAATTTAAGATGTTACAATTCTCCCCACCTAAAGAATTTTGTCCCCAAAATTCAAACAACCATGTACAAAAATTAGAACAGAAACAATCGAAGGTGCTTACTAAAGAAACAAGTAAGGGTATTGTGACACATCTGCTTTTTAGTCTCCCAAATAGCATTAACGGAACTCATACCCTTCCAAATGACCTTAACATGGCAGATGGTCTTGTTCTTCAATTGTTTATTCTTAACGTCTAAAATCTATTCTAGTTTCGCTTTATAGATCAATTTTCTCATAACTCAACCGTTTCAACTCAATAAGATGAGACGAATCCGGATAATACTTCTTCAATTGCTATACATGGAACACGTCGTGTAACCTAGAAAGATATGGGGGTAGCACAGTCCGATATACAATATGTAACATCCACAGGTCTTAGAGTGTAGCCGTAGCCATCCCAGGGTGTCTCTCGTAGCTATTTTCAGTTTTGGTCTAGCCATAGCCACCTCACCATTTGTTTCCCCAATTCAGCCGTAGCCACCCAAAAACGCATCTACGAGGAAGAGATATTCACATTCTTACAAAACATACTTCGTTCTCCTCTCTAGCCGATGTGAGATTTCACACAATAGGTCTAATCCGTCCTAAAATCTCATAAGGACCTATGAATCGGGATATAAGCTTCTTAACCTTAATGGATCTACCAACACCTATAATAGGTGAAACTTTCAGAAATACAGGATCATCCAATTCAATTTCTAAAGGTAGCCTCCAATGATTTGCATTACTCTTCTAGCGACCTTAGGCTGTCAATAATTTCTACTTAATAAGCTTACTCTTTCTAGTTATAATGTTTACAAAATCTGAGCAAATAATTATTCTTTCACTTAATTCAATCCAATAAAGTAGAGATCTACACTTTTTCCTGTATAACGCCTCGTACGATGCTATCTAAATGCTAGCATAGTAGCTATTGTTATAGGCAAGTTCTGCTAACAATAGTTGATTGTCCCAACTATCCTTCAACTTAATAGCAAAAGCCCTCAACATGTCTTCAAGGGTTTAAATCATTATACATCTTCATTATTCCTAGATTCATTGAAAAGTTACTATGATAAAACTCTTTTTTTTTTAAAAAAAAATGTCCTTGTTAATCTCATCATCGTTAGGGATGCAAGTTCTCTTTTCTTTTTTTTTTCTTTTTTTTTTTTAAAGATTCCTTTTCCTCCAATATCATTATCTGATACATCCCCATTTCGCCATACTCTCAAATACTCAATAATCATTCACCTTTCATTTGTGCTACCTTCAAATCCTTAAAGAATTCATATTCGACTGCAAAGTATCTGATGACTCAGGCACCACTTATAGATCTCTCAACCCTACCAAACAACAGAACTCCTCTAACCTCATATGAAACACATACACTGTCTTCCTACTCAATGTGTCAGCAACCACGATAGCTTTACTTGAGTGACACTTTAAGTTCAAAGTCATAGTCTTTAAGGATTTTCATCTATCTATACTGTCGTTGTCCAACTTTTCTAGTCTACTTGATACTTTAGACTTTCATTATCACTAAAGAACAAAAATTAAGTATCCAAAGGATAACATCTCTCTAAATCTTTAAGAAAAACACTATTAATACAAGATTAACCCTCATATCTCACAATCCACAATAACTCCAAATATTTAACTGTCAATCTAATTTCAACTTCTCACTTAAAAGATATAACAATTATTTTCTCTACTTAAATAGCTCATTAACTCCATTAGTCAACCTTAATACTAATCATTCATGACAACCCTCAATTTACATTTAGAACTATTAACCTCAAGCATACCAAATCCCAAAATATTCAGTCAAACGAACATAAACCAATCCTTAAACCTTATTTCAAAATATCATATTACCAATCTTCATAAAGCTTTTCTTCTAACAACAAACCATAACTCTAAATCACCAAAAACCGAAATCACAACAAAACTAAATTGACTAGATATTTTATATAAGCCAAGTAACTAACTTAAGTCCATCAAAATTTTCATATTTCAAGACTGCTCGAAATGTTGAAAGATATAACTTCAAATCATCATTCATAATATCTCTAATCCTCAATTAACCTTAATCAAGAATAATAACCCTTAATTTTCACCCAAATCTAAAATTTAAAACACCACTATATACCTTATAATTAAACAAATTAGGATATTACAGTATTCAATACCCAATCCTCAAACTATTATCTTTCTTTTTCACAACAACACCTATGAACCACAAGGAGAAACACTAAGTATGATAAACTGGTAGGTTCTCCCTCTCTCTCCTTTCAATGTTTCTAACTTGGATGGTAATATTTCACAGAGAGAACCTTTGAGATACGCTCTATTTCCTATTCCAACTCAATAGAAGACTTCACCTCAATGCCCTAAATTACATCTAGAAATCCATTCAAAATATCTATTTGGTCACTTTTCAAATTGTTGCTGTCAATATATAATCGTATGTTGTAGTCCTCTTTTCTTATTAACAATACTAGTGAACCTTGTGATGTAACACTGAATTAAATAAATCCTTTCACCTCAGTCTATTCAATAATAACCTCTTTATCCCTACTGACAGAGAAAAAAAATGCCATACACCTTGGTGACTTTCCTTAAATGCACTTACACTTAATCACTTGAGTAGGTAACCATTGTGTGAAACCTATAATAACCTCAATAGACATAGTACAAAGGGAAGAAGTCACAAATCTCTTACGACATCACTAGCTAATAACTAATCCATGTCCATAATCACATCGATGTCCTTAAGCAGCAAACAGAACAAATCAATCATACATGAATTAAACTTTTAGTACCCTCAACAAATAAAAAGGAATACATAGCACCCGACTCAACAAGATGAACATATCATGTCCTTAAAGTGAACTGTACTTCTAATCGGATCAAGGGATATCCCAACCTCCTCTTAGGTCATCCTAAGAACCTGTCTTGAAATAGTAGAATGATTGCTCTGAGGAATCTACCTAGCCTCTAGGCAATTACAAACAATATACCCTAGCTTGTGGCGCTGATAACACTCCTAGCATTGTTCTAAGTGCACATCTTCATATTTCTGATGGGGTTCATTAATACTAGATTGGGATATAAAAATAATGATAGGGGTTCCAATTTTTCCCAGTATGGTTCTTCTTATTAATTCTTCCCATTAGCCTCACAAAACTAGAGAACCTACCCTGACTATCCGGAGCTGGCTCTTCTCTACCTTTCAAGCCCTGCGAGCTACTATTTTGAGTTTCATGCAGGTATCCTTGCAACTTTTAAACTTATATAAAGCCATTTGTTACTTCAACTCTGACCTTGCCTATTCCATCTATTGCCGGGCCATTCACTCTGGGTTATCTTTTTACTGCAAGTAGGTAACATGTTTGGAGAGGTCCATGTACTTGGTAATAAACTCCTTCTTATGCACTAACTTTATTAAGATCCATACTTTTATAAAAAGTCTTTGCGTGATGACGCTCTATGTCCTTTCACACACTTTTAAGCTTCACAGTCTCCTTTTTCTCTTATCAGCCTTACGAGCTACTTTCTTCTTTGGTTTCTTCAATAGAAACCCTGTGGGTTCCAAAATTACCCACAAACAGCTTAGGAAGCCAATTTTCTTCGAACTCTTTCATAACTTTCTTACTTCTTAAGTCTTCCTCTAGTTTCCTTGCCCTCGTATCTATCACTATAACTACCACTTCTTTTAGCTGTTGCAGTAAGATCTTTTAGTTAAATTGCAGAGGATTCAGTGGTTAATCAGGCAGGTTTGTGGATTCATCCCCACCCTGATTAGTTTATCAAGATCACATCCATACCATCCTCCCCACCTAAGAATAGAACCCACTAAAAAGAAACAAGAAGTAAAGTCACGCACAAACACAAAGTAACAGGGAAGGTTATGTGATATTATTATATATTGCCACTAAATGCAATGTAATGCAACCCAGTTCGCAGAATCTTTAGCTCTGATACCAAATTGTGAAGAGACTACGGTGCAGGGTCCCCACTGCAAGGTCCCCAGCCCTCTTGGCTGCAGGGTCCCCAGTGCTAGGTCCCCACCGCGTGGCATCACAAGGTACCTATCAGTTTGCCACCTGGTTACCCAGGCATCCCCTACGGAGATCCTCCCTTCGCCACACTCTCAGGAGACAGAGGCTCGGGGCTTTTCACTTTATGGCTCTGATACCAAATTGTGACAACCGTTCCTTTAAAACCCATTTAGATCAAAATTTTCAATTTATTCGAACGATTAACCATGATAGAAAAGAAGAAACCTTAAAATTTTAAAATCGCTATCATGGTTAAAAGAAATAAACTTATAATAAGAGTAACATCGATCGTTACCTTGGGTCTTGGACTTCCAAAGTTCAGAAATATCATTCAACCATTAGCCCAAACCAAACTGATATTTTCAAACATACGAACTGATAAATCAGTTTAATATAAACTATAGAGCTCATTAATCAAAAGTCAACACTTTCAAAAGTTATTGTGGGTTCACAGCTTACCGACCCAAGCAACCCAGCAGCAAAAGTAACTAAGACCATAAGTCTCGATTAAATCAGAGTATGCAAAAAGAGCTATATGTGGCAATATACAATACTCATCACATGACTAAAAGGAGGCTATACAAGATAAACTTGATAGCTAAGCCTTCGCTGCCTTCCCTGATGGACCAGCCCTAGAGCTATTATCTGAAAATGTTAAACCACGGGGTGAGACAAAAGCCTCAGTAACCAACAATCCTACTCATTAGGCATACAAGTAAGTGCTTGAGAGGTGTCAAGTGGAACAGTTACTAAAATCATAACATTCACAATTGTCACATGGTTATATATATATACATATACATATACATATCAAAATGCAATATCTCACTCTCAATTCCACCTTATTTCCTCACACCTTATTTCCTCTGACTGAACCCATGGGCTAGTACTGTCCCATGTGACTGGTAGTTCAACATAATAAGCTCACCGATCAAATGATGTGAATAGGCCAAAATCCACAGAGCACAAGATCGGACCATGGGTTCCCCCTCTAGTCCACTAGCGGGGTGTCATACGCCCTACAACACATGATAGGGCCAAAGGATCAACCAGTGTACATCTGGCGTCCTCCCACCTTATTACCTCTATAATATGTACAAAAATTCACCCCCTTATTCTCCCTATAACATGTCTCCCACAGATCAACGTTCACCGTCCCCTCTCGTATTTATACTCATGAGAATAGTCATTTACCAATAACATAATAACTTTCACATTTTTCAAAATCGAGATTTCGAAATTTCAATAATCAACACCAGTCCTCAAACCATTTCTCAATAAATTCTTGTTCCACATGACAAATTTATAAAGTCATAATTTCATACTATTTTTCAATAACATAAAGTATCTCAAGGTAATTTCAACAACGATGCCTTTCATTGCTCAAATAATAATTCAATGGCATTTCAAGAATCTCATATAATTTGAAATCACTCACAAACATCATACAAGCATACATAACAAGTGGAAAGTGGTTACCTTTCACCAAGGCTATAAAAAGAATTACTACAAAGTCAACCCCGTGCTCAAACCAACAATCCAATAATCAATCTACACCATTAATATAGCCACAAATTAATATAAGCTAATTAATTAAGCTTATATATATTAGTTAAATTCCTAATTTAATTTAATTATCATTCTAAATTCTCACAACTCTTATAATCCAAAATTAAGTACTTTAGAACTAATTGGTAATTTTCTAACAAGCCAAATTATTTATTTACATCCCTCAACTTATTTACTTTAATAAAAAGAATTTTCTAAAATTTCTAAATATGAAATTAGTATATTCTAAATTCCAAAAATCACATTTAAAATTTAAGCCTCAAAACCAGACCATCAAAAATTCAATAGTGTCTCAAATATTTATATATATAAATAATCAAACCAAGATTTTAATGGCATATATATGTTTTTTTTTCAATAAATAAGAAACTTTAATTACAATAATTATTTTAAAACCTCTAGTCACTCAATAAATAAAACTAAACCGATTAAAATTTTAAGAATATATCAAACAACCCAAATAAATTATTTAACTTAATTTTAATCGGTATAAATATGATATATATATCATAAATAACATATTTTTTAATTAAAAATTAATTTTTAAATACCAAAATCAATAAATAGACAAATCTAAACCGGTAGAAATGATCTACTATAACAGATCTATAATACTGTGATTAACACTCATCAAAACTAAATACTTGCTCTAAACTCTATACCAAAAATTTTCTCTAAGCAACACAAAATTACTATCATTAGATAGATCTAATTGAGTAGAACAACTTTCATGAAGAGAGTTTTGTAATTAGAAGTAGTTTTACTTACCAAAATGATCTGTAATAATGAAGAGAGAAGGGAGAGAGAGCGACGCTGCGAGCGAGCGGACGAAGCAACGCGGAGAGAGAGAAGGAGAAGAAGGAGAAGACGGGAAGAAGGTAAAAAGAAAACACTCGGGGTAAACTGAAGTTAAAGACCCTAGGTAAAACGGAAAAAATAACAGTTTGAACCCCTTTTTTTTCAATTTTTAAATATTTAAATCCTTGGAGTAGAATTTAAGATGTTACACAATTGCTGCATCCACTGGAGACACTCAAATTGCAAAATGCATGCTTGATAAAAATATAAACTTACTTGGCATTCCAGACTTGAGATTTCATCTTCCTGTTGCATTGGCTATTGATGCTGGCCAGAAAGAAATGGGAAGTTTTCTCTACAAGGAAACCCCATTGGAAGTCCTCAAACCCGAAAATGGCTATCTAGGTTCTTGACTTCTTCGTGCATGTTTCGAAGCTGGTGAACTTGGTAACCAAACTTACATACTACCTTCGTTCCTAAATATAAGAGCTAATTGTAAAGCAAGCATACTATATCCGGTCCTAAGTATAAAAGCTAGTTTGTAAGGTAAAAAACCCTACAAACTAGCTCTTATATTTAGGACAAAAAGTAGTATATAAAAACATATTGATGCCTTCCTTTGTTAGTGGGGTTCACAACTTTATCAACCAAGCAAAATATCGGTAGCTTCTTTCTAGCTAGCACGAATAATTAAGTCAATACTTGTATTCATTTTATTGTCTATCTAATTTTGTTTATTTGTTTGACATCTTGCTATGACTACAATAAACAGATATTGCTCTGCATCTACTTGAACAATGTGAAGACATCATTTTTGCTGCAGACCACACCAATTGGACACCAGTTGCGAGTATAGCAATCATGCCTTCTGCAGTTGAGAGCGTAGTAAGTCAACTTCGATTCTGCAAAAAATGGATTTATCACTGTGAGTCTCATCACTACTTTACAGAATCTATATACTTATTATTACAAAATTTAATGACAAAAAAAGAAGTCTATTTTAAGTTTTCTCCCAGTTTAATTCTGCACATCTCTAATAATCACTTATAACATCCTCTCCTATCTAAATGTGGAAGACTATTAAACTATAAGTCAATAAGGAAGCTTCTCTCAATCTATTGAATAATCACAAGGCCTGTGAAAGAAGTGCAATGGCAGGCCCAACATCAAAATAAAATAAGTTGAAATGAGGGGGCCAAGACCATGTTTGCCTGTGCAGGATTAAATGTCTAGTGATTAAGTAGAATTAAACAGGTGAAACAATGAATGGAATCATTTTTCTTAACTTTCTTTTGTCTTCTAACTACTTCCTAGCTATTTTACCCTAAATGACGCTCATTTTTCTTCATTTCTCTTGTCTCTCTTTTTGGTGGAAGCTACACCCATGCCATCAACCACAACAACCCATAATGTTTATGTGGACATTCAACAAGAAGGCTACGTTAAAAGCATTCAAGGTATTTATACTTAGAGAGATTAATTAAGATATCTCTGAATGTCAACTACTATTGGCTGAGTTCTAAATGTTCACACTTAAGTGGGACCTTTGGCTTATATCCAAATTCCTATTCATATGAATTTTTAACACTTTGCTTGCAACAGGGCATGGTCTACCGCACTGTTTCATCTCAAGCGTCTATAGTTTGTTAGGTATATCATATCATATGCTAACTTAATTTCCTTTAGAAATTTCATACCTTATACCTAGAAATAGTTACACGTAAGTTGTGAATATATATATGTATAGGAGTGAAGGAAATATATGAGCTGAATTTATTACATGCACGAGCATCTCAAATTCTTAAACTACTTTGTCGGAGGGCAACTCTTTTGGATAAGCAGCAACATGACATGGTCATAAATACACTGGACCTTGCGGCCAAAGAAGGGCTTGTTGATTTTTTGTCTGAAGTATCAAAAACAAACCCACAATTAATTCAGTTCACTTCAAGCTCAGGAAATCGGAACACTTTCTTCAGTGCTATTCAACATCGACAAGCTGAGGTTTTTAGCCTAATCCACGAGTATCGCTTCAAGAATTTGATAGCATCAGTGGTAGATACCTCTGGAAATTGCATGCTGCATGTTGCAGCCAAGCTAGTTCCTTCTAATCAACTTAATCGCGTCTCTGGTGTGGCTCTACAGATGCAAAGAGAAATGCAATGGTTCAAGGTTAGGGAAATATATTTATATATATAACTATATATATATAAGGTTAAAGTACAAATATATCTTGAAAGTTTTCACTCACAAGTGCCAGACAACTTAAAAGTTTTATTGGGTGGTGACGTTAACTGTTAACATTTTTAACCGTAGAGAGTAACATTACTATGATTTTAAGCTTTTAACGCAAATTTACACCCCAAAAAAACTTTCAAGTGCCTAGCGTTTGTTAGTAAAAACTTTCGGGTAAATTTTCATGCATACATATATAATTATTTTATGTATTTTTATGAAATAAATGCGTGCAGGAAGTTGAAAGGGTGGTACCTCCTGGACTAAGGGTGTCTCAAAATAGTAAGGGTAAACGACCCGAAGACATATTCAAAGAAACTCATAAAGATTTAAGGGATGCAGGAGAAAAATGGATGAAGGATACAGCATCATCTTGTTCTGTTGTTGGTGCTTTGATTGTTACCATCATGTTTGCAGCAGCTTTTACTGTTCCAGGAGGGAATGATCAAAACACTGGCTACCCAATGTTTTTGAAAGACAAGTTATTTATACTCTTTATCATCTCAGATGCACTGTCATTGTTTTCTTCAACAACTTCTGTGCTGACATTTTTAGGGGTTTTTACCTCACGCTATGCTGAAGGAGACTTCCTCGTATCCTTACCAAAAAAGTTGATCATAGGACTTTCTACACTCTTCTTGTCCATTTTAACCATGATGGCAGCATTTTGCTTATGCATTATTCTCATGCTGAAGAGTACATACTCATGGTCTTATTTTCCTGTCATTGTCATTGCTAGTGTCCCAGTAATCCTCTTTGTACTGTTACAATTCCCTCTTCTTGTCGATGTGATTTCTTCTACTTATGGCCAAGGCATTCTCAAGAGAAATGTAAAATAAACCCTTGGCCATGAAATATATGTATATGCATGCCGTTATTTTCTCACTACCTGTATATTTAATTTCTATTGCGTAATATATGTTTCTTGCACGTTATATATGTATAAAATGTCAGCAAAGAAGTTAATTAAAATTTATGGAAAATTAATTAAAATTAAATAACAAGTCATTAAAATTATGTCCACAGGCCATGCATGACTTCTAGGATGAATTCTCATCAAGCATATATGTATTAATGATTGTATCATTAAGTATTTAATAAAAAATATGATTAGCCTAATAATGAAAATGATTTTTTTGTTTCGGTTTGTCTTTTTCTTACTAAGATTTGTTTTTAATTTTCCTTGAAATTTTAATACATCGGCCGGTAACATTTAATGGGTTCAATATTATTTTGATCCCTCATTCTCGTGAAATGAATCACTTTGGTCCCTCAACTTTTCATTTGAATCAAAATGGTCTTTTGCTTTTGTAAAAGTAAGGTAATAACTTAGTCCCTCTATGGTCTCTTTAAGGACCAATTTGCTGTATTTTTACAGAAATAAGGGACTATTTTTACGCCTAAAGAATATGATATTTGGGTCTAATGTTTGAAGAGACAAGTGGCAAGGCTAAGCTTCAAACATTTGATGATGGAAATATTCAATTAGCATGTCAAAAGAAGACTTTCACTAGAAGAAGAGTTTCAGCCATCAGAGACTATCCTCCTTTGTGTGGACCTATTGTTCAAAGCCGATTTATTATACCATTATAATCCTTCGTTGTGTTTAAAAAATCAAATAGCAAGTTATAAGACCATTGTAATTCAAAGTTGTTGTTGGATTTGTAAGTTTGGGGAATTTTGGTTGTTATAATTATCATTTACGTATAGTCATGATTGGATATAGAGGGAAAGTAGACGAAAATCAGAAAATGAGAAATGAGCCAAAAGCTTTGATAGATAGCTGGCTCCCACTGTTCACGTTTATATAAGGGAAGCGGTACAGGGTAACCAATATACAAGAGCCACGTACTGATACAAGGACATATACAATACAACGGTGATAACTTTATTCTCATCCTACAGCAATGTCTACTATTATAAAATGATTTTATTCTCTAACTCTCTCCCTCAAACGAGACGGGGGGATACACAAACCAAGTTGGCGGCGAAAAGCAGAGAACTGAGGGAAAGTTAAAGCTTTGGTCAAACAGTCAGCTACTTGGCATGGTGAAGGAATATGTCGAACATCAAGTGCTTTCGCCAATACTTGATCGCGAACGAAGTGAATATCGATTTCTATATGCTTTGTTCTCGCATGTTGGACTGGGTTTGCTGCTAAGGCATTTGCACTGAGATTATCACACCAAATAATCGGAGGATGCTTTAAGAAGAGACCCAGTTCAAATAATAAAGAGCATAGCCAGTTGACCTCTGCTGCAGAATCAGCCAAAGCACGGTACTCAGATTCAGTGCTTGATCTTGACACAACTCTCTGTTTTCTCGAAGCCCAATTTACCAAAGTATTGCCCAGATATATGCAAAAACCTGCCATAGACTTGCGATCATCCACATTTGTACCCCAATCTGCATCTGTAAAAGCTGTCAAATGTAGGTTCACAAATGGTTTAAATATGAAGTCCATAGTGATAAGTTCCCTTGAGATATCTAAGTATCCGTTTCACCCCCTGAAAATGAACATCCGTGGGTTTTGATAAAAACTGGCTAAGTTTATTAACTGAAAATGCAATGTCCGGACGAGTTGTTGTAAGCCATTGAAGTGCTCCAATTGCTTGCCGATATTTTGTAGCATCAGTGAGTGGTTCACCATCATAAATAGAAAATTGTCTTCCTGTGACCATTGGTGTAGTTACCGGTGCAGCATCAAGCATATTAAAACGCTTAAGAAGATCAAGAACATATTTAGCCTGATTAAGAAAAATGCCAGAACTATCTCGCACCACCTCAATACACAAGAAATAATGCAAGGGACCCAAGTCTTTCAAAGAAAAGAGAGAATTTAGCCTATGCACAAAGGACCTTAAATAGAATGAATTATTCCCAGTAATCAAAATATCATCAACATAAATCAAAATAAATACTGTGAGTCTGTTAGTGCGAAGCATGAATAGGGACATATCACTTCGAGCATTCTTGAAACCCCACTGCAACAAAGTCGTTCTTAATCTCTCATACCAAGCCCGCGGAGCCTGTTTCAATCCATAAATCGCTTTGACAAGCTTACATACATGATCTGGTCTCTTGGGATCAACAAAACCCTCTGGTTGACGCATATACACATCTTCTTGAAGGAATCCATTAAGAAAAGCATTATTGATGTCCAATTGCCTTACTTCCCAATTAAAAGTGACAGCAATTGTAAGAACAACTCTAATGGTGGCTGTTTTAACTACCGGGCTGAAAGTTTCACTGAAATCAACACCAGGAGTTTGTTGAAAACCCTTGGCCACCAACCTGGCTTTGTGCTTCAACAAAGAGCTATCAGCATTGAATTTTGTCTTAAACACCCATCGGCAATCAATGATCTTTGAAGACCCATCATAGGGTACAAGATACCATGTTTGGTTTCGTTGGAGAGCTTCGAATTCACTCACCATAGCTTGTCTCCACTGAGGTGAAGCTAAGGCTTCAGGAATGCTATTGGGCTCAGCTACTTGAGTTAAGGACTTTGGATCTTCAAAAGATAAAAGCCCAACAAACGGGTATTTGGGCTTGAAAATACCACTCTTGGCTCTAGTGGTCATAGGATGCACATTAGTATTAGGTTGATCTGTGATGTTAGTGGGACCACTTGAAGAAGAGGAAGATGATAAAGAGTTGCTTCCCGATACAGAAGAAGAGACAGCTGGTTGTGCAGTGGTATCATCACTCCTCAATAAATGTTGAGGTATGAAAGTGGCTGGTGAGCTCTGTCTTGGTGAGATAGTGGTGTGTGAGCTCTGTCTTGGTGAGGGAGGCAGCATATCAGATTGCTCAGAGGATAAAGCTGCTGTAGAATGAGGCACGGAGTGAATGACTATGGGGACCACATGTTCACTTTGAATCCCACTAGACTTGCGATTTAAAAAACCTGTTGCAAAGGGAAAAACTGAAGGATCAAAAACTACATGCCTTGAAATGTAAATCCGTCCAGTAGAGCTCAAGCACTTATACCCCTTTTGTTGAGAAGCATAGCCAAGAAACACACATTTTTGACTATGAAACTGAAACTTGTGATTATTATAAGGCTTAAGACAGGGATAACACGCACACCCAAATGGTTGCAAGGATTTATATTCTGGCTCTGTTTTGAAGAGTTTAAACAGAGGAGTGCTATTGTTGAGAACTGGTGTGGGGAGTCTGTTAATTAAAAATACAGCAGCTTGAAAAGCATCAACCCAGTATGTTAAAGGCATGTGAGCTTGAGCCAAAAGAGTTAAACCAGTTTCCACAATGTGCCGATGTTTGCGTTCAGCACGGCCATTTTGTTGAGAAGTATATGGACAAGTGTATCTAAGATTAATTCCATGAGTTTGAGCAACATTAACGAAGGGCTTGTACTTTGTTCCCATGTCACATTGCAGGCTCTTAATTTTAGTTCCAAATTGATTCTCAACTAAAACTTTGAACTGATTGAAAGCATGTATTGCTTCTCCTTTGCTCTTTAGTGGATACAACCACGTGTAACGGCTAAAATCATCAACAAAGTGAATATAAAAACGGTGCCCTTGAACAGATTGAACAGGTGAGGGTCCCCAGAGATCAGTATGAATTAAATCAAGAGGAGCAGAAGCATGAGAGCTAGAATTAGGAAAAGGTAAATATTTAGATTTTCCATACTGACAGGCTTCACAAAAAAGTTTGTCTCTAGACTTGATTTTCACATTACAATCACTTAATATTTGTCTCAAAACTCTGTCACAAGGATGTCCTAATTTACGATGCCATTCAACTAAATCAGAAAAACATGCTTCTGGAGCAAAAGATAGTGTAGCAGCAAAATGAGCTTGAGCTTGACCGTGATTATCATGCCTCATTGGATACATTCCTTATCGTGGTTTCCCTTGAAGCAACACTTGTCCTGTCACTTTGTCCTTCACAATGCAGCCATGATCAGTAAACAAAACATCAACCATGTTATCTTCAATCAACTTATAAACACTCATTAATTTCTTAGTTGCAGTGGGAACTATCAAAATATCATTCAGCTTGAGTGAAGAAGGAGAACAAGGAATAGTAGTTGAACCAACAGCTTGGATTTGAGTTTTCTCACCAGTGCAAGTAAGAAGATGACACTTACCAGCTGGAAGAGTCTTATCTAAATGATCAGAAGATGGAGAAACATGGTAGTTAGCACCGCTATCCATATACCAAGCTGAATCAGAGACGGTACTTGGTGAAGCAAAATAAGCCTGAGGAGAAAAGGCCCCTGATGATGCATTTCCGAAGTCAGTTGGTGGCTGAAAGGAACGATCATAGCGATGGTAACAGTTTGCGACTAGATGACCAAAGCGACGACACAGGTGACAGTAGGGACGACCACCACTTACGCTCCGGAATGAGCGGCCACGACCGCGATTGTTGTTTCGGGTCCCTCGTCCACCACGCCATGAACCTCGACTAGCTTCAGGACGGTGATAATCTCGCTGTGCAACATTAACAGTAGGTTGAATAGTCAGAGATGAAAACTGATTGAGCTGTTCGATTCTGCTTTCAAAAGCTAACAACGAAGCTTGAGCATCAATCCATGTGAGTTTGGGTTGATCAATAAGTTTAACGACTATGGCATTATAGTCTGCATCAAGACCATTTAGAGCTTGAGCAATGAGATCTTCGGTGGAGACAGGGGAGCCGGCCAAAGCAAGCTGATCTGTGAGGTTCTTTAGTTTAGTCAGAAATTCGTCCATACGCAACCCATTTTTGCGTGTTCGCTGGAGCTCCGACTTGAGCGCCATGACTTTGGCTTTGGTTGATGCTGTCGCAAGAGCTTTAGCTCCATCCCAAAGCTCCTGAGCAGTACGACAATGAAAAAGTTGTGCTCCTATCTCCATGCTCATTGTATTTCTAAGCCATCCAACAAGTAGTCGGTCAACAGCAGACCATTCTTCATAAGCAGGATTGAGTTTCACCTCAGCACCTTCTGGGATGAACTTCTGTGGAACAGGGCCGACTCCATTGACATGAGTTTCAAGTTTGTTCCCTTCAATAAAAGGTAGAATAATTGACTCCCAAAATAAATAGTTCTCTCGGTCCAACTTGACTGAGGTAGCTTGATTATGAAAGAGGGGATTAGTTTTGGAAACAGTATTGACAGTAATGGTGGTAGGTGTATCATTGGTTCCGGTGGAAACAGAGTCCGACATGTTTGGTGAAAAAGAAAACCCCTGGCTCTGGTACCAAGAGGGAAAGTAGACGAAAATCAGAAAATGAGAAATGAGCCAAAAGCTTTGATAGATAGCTGGCTCCCACTGTTCACGTTTATATAAGGGAAGCGGTACAGGGTAACCAATATACAAGAGCCACGTACTGATACAAGGACATATACAATACAACGGTGATAACTTTATTCTCATCCTACAGCAATGTCTACTATTATAAAATGATTTTATTCTCTAACTGATATTGTTATATCTTTCTAAATTTTTTTTTTGGTTTTATCATTGCAGTGTGACCTAATGTTAAATTTTTAATTTATTCTAATATTCTAAGCTTCAGTACATCAAATGAATTCATTTCTTTTTGTTAACTGATTTAATTTAACAACTTTTGAAATATGAAAATATTTTTTCATGGTAATCTAGGCAGATTTTTCAGCCATAGTTGCGCCTCTAATATGTATGATCATGGCGGCCCCGCTGAGAACATTCTTCCCTGAAAGCAGCTTATGATTAAATTCGCTGTAGATTGATTGAGTCATTAGAGTAATGTTAATTCATCATATATCAAATGCAAGCTTCGATCCTGTTTCAATTTTTATCTCAATCCTGCTGAATCAAGTGGAGGGAGAGTGAGTGTGATATCAAGTTTTGAATTTTCGTGTATATGATCACTACTACTCGTCATCTTTGCTTCATATGATATTTAAATTAATTAATAGTAATATATATATTTGATGAGTGTAAAAAAATTTGATTTCACAAAAAGGGGGAAATTTTAACTTAGAGTACCTGTTACTAATATTTCTAATGATTGGTGATAATAAATATATCAATTAATGACACCTTCATAATGATGCTTCAAATTATCATAAACACATGTAATAATCTTCCCAAATACAGAAACACAACAATATAAGGTTTGTGTTCATGGCTTCAGTTGGGCTTGTTTGCTTGGCCCCGTAGACTGTATATTTATGCTTGTTGTCCTTTCTGATGAAATCCTTAACTAAGAAAAAAACGCTTTTTGCACTACTTTGTAAATTGATTTTATAAAGAAGTTGTTTAAATTCTCAGTTAATTTTGTATATTAAAATATGTTTTAGTGGTTCACTCAAAAATTAAGAGCAACAATAAATCATTTATTTTACAAAATCATATTTGCATAATTTATTTGTTCAGCATTTGTTTTATCTTATTTTAATTAATAGAATGTTATTCACTGATAAATTATTTTGATCTCAGATAGCACTATTGACCCTGCGCCTCCAACTAAAGAGTGAAGGCCCTCATTACTAATCAGAGTTCGTATGTATATTTTGGAACAACTGCTAACTAATATAAATCCAAGTATACACTTATATATGCGTCTACTTTCGTTACTTAGATACCCCATGTAATCGATATATAAGGGGGTTCCCCGTGCTCTTTTATTATTTTGAATAAGTGATCATTAATGTCTTAGCCGAACCGCCTTATATATATATATATATATATATATATATATATATTTTGGTGAACGAACCGCCTTATATTTTTATGACAAGGAATTTGTTCACGTATGATTTAGAATTTTTATATCCATGCTCAAGAGTTTTATATTAATTATGATATAATCAATGGTATTATAATTGTTATGTCAAGTGTTTATTAATAAGTTTTAAACCTTAAGGAATGTGAGTTTTCTCATATTTTATGCCGGTCACCCTAAATTTTTAGAGCATGACGAAGACGAAAGTGATTGATTGTTTATAACGTAAGAAAAGAATATATATATATATATATATATATATGTTGCTTTTTTTAATCAAAGATTGTTAACTTGTACTATTTCTGCTTTAATCTTAATCATTAAAATGCAACGGAATGCTGATTAGATAATTCTATGCAAAAGTAACTTCTGACTAAGACAGCTCGATACACAAACCAGAATTTAGCTAGGATGATTGGCCAACTAAAAAAAAAAAGAAAGAAAGTTTTGGAAGGATTTATAAATTAAAATCAGAAAAAGGATGAGAATATAAAGATAACGTGAATGTGGGTGCAGGTATAAAGTCAATGATTCATAGCAAATTACACGAGCAACCACACATTCCTTTTGCTCAATAAAATACTATACAATGTTCGTACGATTCTCAGTTTTGGATACAAGTGCATTAACTTGACCTCCTTGTTTGTTCTAATACCGTTAATGCTATAAGAGTTTGGGTCGGTACATATTCTGAGGTTGTAGGTTTTGCTTCACAAGGTACGTACGCACGTAGGTCTAATTTGAAGAATTATATTGCATGTAAATATGTTCTAATTATGAAACGTTCTCCAATTGCAGATTGAGTGAGTGAGTTATGGCTGAGACGTGTGTTTATAACGGCAGAGTTATAGCTCCACTTACGAAGGACAACTCTAGAGTGTGGTTTAATTTGGTTAAAAACTATCTGATAGTTCACCATCTTTGGGGAGTGATCATTGATGATACAGCTCCTCATCAAGATGATCCTTCCTGGAGACAAAAGAATGAAGAAGCATTGCGCATCTTACGCATCACATGCTCGCCGGAGACTCGCCGCCTGATAGAAGGAGTCTCTGAAGCCAAGGTTGCATGGCACATTCTCCATGACAGATTCGCCCACAAGCCATCTGGTAACCTCAATATATGCTTTATGATTCAGTTCTAGTTAATATTTTTTGGCCTGTTTGAAATTTAAACTTTTTTTTTTTAAAATACAAATTTTTTTAACAGGCTTTAGCCCAGGCCAAGCTAGTGTGATTAGAAAACAATTCAATTAGGAGATACTCATATGGAAAAGTTAATTACCACTCCTGCTAATATACATATACATACATCAATTGTTGGTTACAGTGAATGTAGCAGCGACTTCTTTTGATGTGAGCATTTTGTACAATGCTATATGTGCTAACAACTGGGAGGCAGCAAAAGAATTCCTTGAGCGACATCCAGGTGCCTTGACTGCAAAACTTACAGCTACAAATGGAACACCTCTCCATGTGGCTGCACTTTTTGGACATTTAGAAATAGTAGAGGAGTTAGTGAGATTAACTAGCCCAGAATTCCTTGAAATAGTTGATGATTATGGCTCTACTCCACTTGCAATTGCTGCATCTACTGGGGTCATTCAAATTGCAAAATGCATGCTTAATAAGAATAGAAACATACTTGGCATTCCAGACTTGAGATATCATCTTCCTGTTGCATTGGCCATTGGTGCTGGTTAGAAAGAAATGGGACGTTTTCTCTATAAGGAAACCCCATTGGAAGTCCTCAAACCCCAAAATGGCTATCTAGGTTCTCGTCTTCTTCGTGCATGTTTCGAAGCTGGTGAACTTGGTAATTAAACCTACCTACCCAGCCCTTGATGGGAACAGATATTATTTCTCTATCTAATTTTGTTGGCTTGTTTTTTCTTATCTTCATTTCACAGCTTGCCATGACTATATATAATAATTACAGATATTGCCCTGCATCTACTGGAACAATGCGAAGACATCATTTTTGCTGCAGACCATACCAATTGGACACCAGTTGCGAGTATAGCAATCATGCCGGCTGCAGTTGAGAGTGCTAGTCAGCTTGGATTTTGGAAAAAATGGATTTATCATTGTGAGTCTCTCACTACCTTTCAAACATCTTTCTTTACAGAATCTACATACGTATTATTACAAAATTTAATGAAAAAAAGGTACGTGCATTTTAACTTTTCTCCAGTTTAAATCTGCATGTCTCTAATAATCTCTTATAACATCCTCCCTGATTTAAACGTGAAAGACTGTTAAACTAAGTCATATAGTAAGGAAGTGTTTTTCTATCCATTTTTTTGTTTTACCTTAAATGACGCTCATTTTTCTTTTGTTTCTCTTGTCTCTCCTTTTGGTGGAAGCCATACCTATACCATCAACTACAATAACAGATAATGTTTGTTTAGACATTCACCAAGAAGGCGAAAATAAAAGCATTCAAGGTATGTATATATGCTTAGAGAAAGCACGTGGGGGTAAGAAAACCCAAACTTCTAAATTCTCTCAAATGATTTGAAAATGAAGTGAAATATGAATTTTTAATACTTTGCTTGCAACAGGGCATGGTATACTGCACCGATTCATCTCTAACGTCTATACTTTGTTAGGTATATCATATAATCCTTTAGATATTTCATACATTGTACGTTTTCAAATATTTTAAGCACAACCTCGAGATAGTTACACATAAGTTGTGAATATGTGCGTGTGTGTGTGTGTGTGTATATATAGGAGTGAAGGAAATATATGAGCTGAAGTTGCTTCATGCTCGAGCATCTCAAATCCTAAACATAGTTTGTCGGAGGGCACCTCTTTTCGATAAGCAACAACATGGGATGGTTATAAATACACTATACCTCGCGGCCAAAGAAGGGCTTGTTGATTTTTTGTCTGAAGTATCAGAAACCAACCCACAATTAATCCAATTCACCTCAAGCTTAGGGAATCGGAACACTTTCTTCTATGCTATTGAATATCGTCAAGCTGAGGTTTTTAGCCTAATCCACAAGTATCGCTTCAAGAATTTGATAGCATCCGTGGTAGATACCTCTGGACATTGCATGCTCCATGTTGCAGCCAAGCTGGTTCCTTCTAACCAACTTAACCGCGTTTCCGGTGCAGCTTTGCAGATGCAAAGAGAAATGCAATGGTACAAGGTTAGAATATCTATGTAGATATATATATATATATATATATATAAGGTTAAAGTACAAATTTGTTCTAAAGCTTTTACTTAAGATTGCTGGGCACTTAAAAGTTTTTTCGAAAGCAAACATAAAATTTAAAGTCATAGCAATATTGCCTCTTGCTATTAAAAAATTAACATTAATTGTTAACATTTTTAACCTTGTAGGGGGTAATATTGTTATGTTCGGAATAAATTTGCGTAAAAAAGACTTATGGTTGCCGAGCACTCCTGAGTGAAAATTTACTGAGCAAATTTACACCTTAACACATTCTTATATAATGATATTTTATTTTTATGAAATAAATGTATGTAGGAAGTTGAAAGGGTGGTACCTCCTGGACTGAGGGTATCTCAAAATAGTAAGGGTAAACGACCAGAAGACATATTCAAGGAAACTCACACAAATTTAAGGGATGCAGGAGAAAAATGGATGAAAGATACAGCAACTTCTTGTTCTGTTGTTGGTGCTTTGATTGTTACCATCATGTTTGCGGCTGCTTTTACCGTTCCTGGAGGGAATGATCAAAACACTGGCTACCCAATGTTTTTGAAAGACAAGTTATATATACTCCTTGTCATCTCAGATGCGCTGTCATTGTTTTCTTCAACAACTTCTGTGCTGACATTTTTAGGGGTTTTTACCTCACGCTATGCTGAAGGAGACTTTCTCATATCCTTACCACAGAAGCTGATCATAGGCCTTTCTACACTCTTTTTGTCCATTTTAACCATGATGGCAGCGTTTTGTTTATGCATTATTCTCATGCTGAAGCATACATATTCATGGTCTTATCTTCCTGTTATTATCATTGCTAGTGTCCCAATAACCCTGTTTGTGTTGTTACAATTCCCTCTTCTTCTTGATGTGATTTCTTCTACTTATGGCCCAGGCATCTTCAAGAGAAATGTAAAATAAAACCTTGGCCATGAGAGTTTGTATGTGCATGTCGTTATTATAGCACTCCCTATGTACTTAATTTCTATTGAATAATATATGTTTCTTGCAAGTGATACACACACACACACACACACACGTAGACACACATACGTTCAAATGTTTATCTAATGATTAAAAAAGGAAGACATTGAAGAACAATTTTGCAATTATATTTTACTGTCTTGAACAATATTATTTTGTTTGCCGAAAAAAAATTGAGAAATGTCATTAGTTATAGTCTGATGAGACAATTCTGGGAATTAAAATGAATTTAAAAACAAATGTGTTATCTTATTTCTAAAAATAGTATCACAAGGCTAAGAATATAATTTAAGATATTTGAGAAATAGCCAATAAAATTTTTCATGTAAAATGACCTGGAATTGGAGGATAAATTGCTCATATCCCATGCCCTATATGCCTAGTGTGCAAACGCGCATCAAATTTTAATATTTGTAAAGTATACATTTAAAGTTAGCGTATATGTTTAAAAGAATCAAATTTTCTGTGGTCCCTGCCTAAATTTATTTATAATCGCATAGACTCTTGCTGCATAGATTTTTTTTCTGCGAAAATTTAGGAGGCCGGAAAAAATGAAGGACGGTTCTTTTTTTTTTTTTTTGTGCCTGAGACAACATCTAGAGTTAACAATGCTTTTTAGAAAGTTTTGTGGTTTATATCTCTCCCAGTTAAGTACCCTTTGTTCGTATGAAGGCTTCTATTTAAGGCTTTGCCTTCTATTGATATTTTGCGAAGACACTATCCCAATGTTCCTATCTTATTTTCTTGAACAAACATTGAAGTTATTAGCTTTTTCCTGCATCTTTTTCTAATTTATTTTATGATTTCCCGTATAATGTTTCCTTTTTTTTATTGACATTATTTGTCTTTTTATCAAAAAAAATAAAAATTTAAAATATATATAGTAAGGTATACAATATATATTTCCTGAATTTAAAATATAAGTTTTTTTTTTTGCCATCTTAAAATCTAAGTCATTATCTGTTTACTTTTAATTTACTATAATTTTTTTATTTTATAAATATATCATATTAATAATTAAATATGGTTGAATCATAAATTGATTCTCAAGATCTATATAAAAGTACTAATTAATAAAAATACTTGAATATGCGGTTTTTTTTACACAAAAGAAAGAATTTTTATTAAAAGAAAAACTACAAGAGTTTACATATCACATTCAGGCCATAATAACTAGCCTATTCCAGCGAGGCTGATAGCACTAGATCCACAACCATTACTAATAGAGAGTACAGCAGTAGTATTCACAGCATCCTTCTCCAAAATCCGAAGTAAATGAGATGGTGCTTTAATAAGTATCCCATTGGTAGCCATCCCATTTTTTGCACATGCTGCCAAGTGGTTCGCAGCATTAATTCCATCTCTAGATACTAAAGAGAGTTGAATATGAGGTCTTGCCGTTAGCCGTTGAAGAATATCAGACACCACATCCTTACATTGCCATTCAATGCTATCAGAGGAACAGTTAATCACAGTTTTATATAACTCAAGACAGTCAGTCTCTAAATTCATCTTCTCACAATCAAACTGGTCACTATAAAGGATAGCATCTCTTAATGCAAGGCATTCTATATGAAAGGGGGAAGTTGCTCTCAACTTTTTACAAACACAACCAAGTTGAATACCATTATGGATTCTGCATAGAATACCAATACCAGCTGTTTTGAATTTTGCATTAAAAGCACCATCAAAGTTTATTTTCAAGGAGCCAACATGCGGTGCTTTCCATAAAATCTCTCTTAAAACATTACTACTATTGCTAGTTCGTTTCTGCACAGTATAATTATCTCTTGCAGACCAGACTTCATTTGCTAACAAGGATGCCGAAGAAACAACCTTCATTGGATCAATTTGAACTCCTTGGAATATAAAGTCACATCTAACCTTCCAAATTCCCCAACATAAAGCTGCAATAAAAGATCGATCTTTGTCATGAATGTGCTTATTATGAAGGGAGACTTGCTCCAACTACTTGAATATGCGTTTAACCAATCCTTTTGACATTTTATATTTGTTTTAGTAATGAATCTATTATCCATGGCCCAAAAAAAAAGTAATGAATATATTACTAATTGTTAATTATATTTTAGTGCTGATTTTAAAAAGAAGATTATCTTACCAATTTTTAGCGAGTTAGCGCCTTAGTCCAAACGGATGGTAATCTGTGATGTTGGGTAATTAGTCTTGAGGTTCCTCTTTATTTTTATTTTCATAATTTAATCAAGGGTATTTGTTTTAGAGACTTAGAGCGTAAAGTTTTCATCTTTCCCAATAAATGTGCTTCCTAGTATTCTAACTTGTACTCTCCTCCTTATGAGAGTAAAGGCCCTTATTATCTCAACTAATAACTTGTTCGTGCAGCTTTTTTTGTTTTCCAAAAAAAAAAAAATTAGTCACCATGTTTTCATCCAAATAAAAAAATTAAAATTGGGTAAGGGTCCTACTTTGTAATTTGCACATTAAAATAATTGGAATGGCTTGGTGGTTGTACCTTATTGAGGTGTCATCCTTTCCCACCAATCAAATATTATCTTCCACCATGAGGGAGACAAAAAGAACCACCTTTCTCTAATTTTGCTTCCCTCAAGCGTTCATTTCGAAATTGGTTCACTTCATTCTCATCCACACAACTCTGAACTCTCTCATTCGCAATATCAGCCATGTCTGGTGCTGTTGCAGCAGCTTCCTCATCCTCAAGCTCTACCACCTTCTCTTCCTCTTCCAACGACCATTCCATGAAAATTACTCAACTCCCTCAGTAGTTCAAGAATAGCCGTCTCCTTAATCCTTTATCTCGATCCCAGGTATTGTTCATTCTGTTCACTGTTGCCCATTTGAATTTATGATTTTCTTGGTTCTTTTCTCTGAAAAATGTCTTTCCATGGCATTTCACATCGTGAAGTCAAAAGGGTTGTTTGGGATTCCCTTTTTATGGTTGGGAACACGAAAGGTTCCACCGTTCCTAGAAGAAGGCTTGTGATCGTAGTTAGAGCTGTTGGGGCTGCAAAGACCGTTGAGGTTGAGGATGACATGCCATTTGGCCTCACCTTAAGCCAGAAATCTGGTGGCGGCAGCGTCATCATTGTGAATAACTTGCTTGTTTTCTGTCTTTAATGGGAAATTTTAGCCAGTTTGGTGATTACTGTTGCATGTCTTTATCAGATTGTTTGGGCGGCTCATGGAAATTAAAGCATATACACCTTTTTAATTTAATTTTCAATCTAAGAGGAAACATACATGTCAATTTGTATGTTGAATTTGCTTATTCTTTTTGGTGAGTACTACCAAGTGACTAATGACTCCTACAAGCTTTCCTCACATGCGATGCGGACTAGCTAAAGTCGACAGAGCACACGCAAGTAATGGACTCCTCCAGAAAAGGGGTTTGCTATCCCAATGGGTTTATTACAAAGTATCCTAGCAAGTATGCTGCTCTTGGAGTATACTGCCTCATGATGCTCCTAGGGTATCACAAAATAAGGGTATATTACCCTCTCCAAAGTGACCTCATAATAATTTTCTCTAACCAAAAAACTAAGAAAGATAAGAGTATGAGGCAATGCGGCCATAATTGGATCATAGCAGCAAATTCCTACAATAATTAGGAGGCTCATATATGAGTATACTCTTTTTTCTCCTATTTATAAGGTAGAGAAAAAATGTTTTATTTGGTCATATTTATAAGTCACTCGATTAAATTTTTAGCATGAATGTACTAGTTTACTCTTCATTTATCATTATATATGATTATTGATTTGAAAAATGTACATATTAAATAGGAGTACAATTGAAAAATTATTACATTTTAAGACAGATTGGTTTGTGTAAAACATATTTAAAGTTATTTATAAATAAGATTAGAAGAGTAATACTTTGTATCCATATTATGAGAATGATTAGCAAGTCAACCAATACAACTATTAATTTCTTTTAAAAACATTTTTTATACAAATTTCTTGTGAAAAACATGCTTACGAACATCCTTATTATGGGATAATGGGCTATTTGTGATAACACTTATTATAAGAGACAACTTTTGGACATGGTTTGTTACTAGTTATGAGAGATACATTGGCGAGGATTCTCCTCTTTTTTTTTTCATGTTATTCCCATTTAGTTACTTATATAGTTATATTAATATCATTGCGCATCAAGATAAATTGTTTAGATGATAATTTCTCTCTCTTACGCTCTCTCCTCATAAATAAGGTTATTTAAAAACAATTATATATTCATTATCCATTTGTCTTTAATTAATTTTAATCAAATTTTTTATCAACTTAGTTTCGTTAATTGTCTCTTTTTTTATATTTACGATTTTGTTAATTATCTCTTTTAAAAATTAACAGAACTATGTCATCGAAAAAAACAGAGATAAAAATCAGTGCCTATGATGAACTAATAAAAAGAAATTGTACATAAAAAAATTAAATATATATAATAACAATGTGCATAAATATAAAAAAAATACCTAATTCTCATCTGAAAATGAATGAATGCTCTTGACAGACATAGTCTCCTTTGTTATAAAAAAACAATTACTAAAATCACACAATCCAAATGTGAGTTAAAGTTACTTAAAAGTAATAATGTCCAGGATATATGTACATATTTTTTTAATTATATCCTTATTTATAAAGAGAGTACATGAGAGACTATAAGTAAAACTGTGAAAATTGACTATAGAGAGGTAATGAGTAACATATATTTAATAAGAGTAAAAGTGATAAGACTAGTTTAAAATTTCAGAAAAAAGAATTTGTTTTGTATATTTAGGATACTAAAATGAAAAAAGATTTTAGCTATAAATCACGTCTTTTTAATAAAATTTCAGAAAAAAGATTTTAGCTATGAAAAAAGAATTTGTTTTGTATATTTACGTTCGTTGGGCCCCAAAAAAAAAAAACAATTAGCTGTAAGTCACGTTGCATACTTGCATTTCATTCTAAATATATAATAATAATAACATAATAAAAGTAAGTGACAAGTGGAGGGCTCCCAAAAAAATATATTATGTTGAAGACTCTGACTAATCAAATTCAGAAGACTTATTGTTGATGTTGTCTTCAAATATCAATCCATATACTACCTCCAGTCCTAATTATAAGATCTAGTTGACTAAGTTGAGGAGATTAAGGAAAGAAGTTAAGTTAGTTATTTGTAATAAATATGTGTTATCTTTCCTAAAATATTCTTGCTAATCAAATATATTAGCTATAACTATCATTGCTAGAAAGACTATCTTGGAAAATATATATATAAATATGAGAGACAAATGGATTGGAATATTATATTTAGGACCAAAATAAAAATCAAATAAGGTTTTATATTAAGAACAATAGGTAGTAGCTCTCATTACTTCTTGCGCTCTGTGCTCTGCTTCCTCTTCTCTTCTGAATAATCTCTTTTGTTCTCTCTTCAAGGCCGAAGGAAAAAGGATAAAAATGCATAACGTATTTGCTTTAATAGTGTTCTCTATTTCGTTCTGTTGTTCTGTTGTTATATTGATTTACAGAGAGGTCGATTTATCTCTTTTTAATGGTGATCTTTATTATTCAAATTTATTCTATATAGCTTAATATGTTATAATTTATAAATATTTTATTTTAAAATTGTGCAAAATTAGTGGGAGACTACTTGTTTCTTTGAGTTGTTTGCCTTCAATTGTGTTCTCCAGGCCAACTTTTTTTCCCCTTCATCAATTGCTTGAATCCCTTTTATGGCTGAGCATCTTATACGCCTCCAAAAAAAAAAAAAAAGGGCTTGCCATCATCAAAAAGCTCTGGCAGTTATCTGAAAAAGAGGAAATCAAACTATACATCTTCATATTACACTTGCATCGCTGTTTTACAATAATAATCTTTCGCAAGTCCTTTACAATATGATAAGCCAATGTTTGAATCTTGAATTTCAGTGGAAGAGGTATTCATATTTAATACCCAACAATAGTGCCTTGAACATGATTACTTTTAATAGGATATATGTGGCATAGCAAAAAAAAAAAAAAATCTTTCGTCCTTTCTAATTTTCACATTATATTGTATAGCGAAAAGTTTCTGAAAAAGGTGCAAAAGGATCTTACGTAAAAGAAAACTGATTAAATTATCGTTCTAATAATCAATGAATTCATTGTTGATCGCTTTAGTCTCACATTTATGTACTTTTTTTTTTTGCCATTATGTATTATATACTTTTTCTCCTATGAATTTTGCACCTTTGTATATATGTATCTGCTTTTTTGCTTAACTATGCTCTTGTGTTCTAATCCAGGCAAAATTAGGGGGGAAAAAAAAACAAAAACAAAAGGAGACTTCTCTTGGCCGATATCCCCAAGGAAAAAAGCAAGAATATATGTGTTTTTTTTTATTTGTATATTCTGTTTCTGTCATTTTTATTAATTTATTATCGTTTCGTTGAGCTCTTGAAGATTGTATTTCTGACAATTATATTTTTAGGATTTTGATTATGACTTCTACGCAAAAGTAAACTTGTTAAACTGTTGCCTGTAGGCGCATGCTTGTCTGCTCTTATTTGATGAATATGTCATATTTGGGGAATTTAAGGCTCAAGTTTTCTTTCTATAGTCTCATTTCGAGGATTAAGATGGTGTAATTCTGACTGTCAAAATGATTATGGCAAGTAGTTTATGAAGTTATTATCGAATAAGGTCGTATGAATTTTTTTTTTTTCATGTCAAAATGAATATGCGCATGAGTTTTTTTCACGTGTGATGTCAACTGATTAAAGTTGGCAAGGTACACACAAGCAACAGTATTTTAGTGGGTATGCTACCCTCAGAGTACATTGTCCTGAGATACTTCTAGAGTGTCATAAAATAAGAGTATACTACCCTCTTCAAAGTGCCAATCATAGTGCACTCTCAGGAGGTAAATTACATGGTTAAGAACAACTGCCAACAATATCGCCTCCCCATTATTACAGTTCATATAAATTTCACGACCAAGATATTCCTCAATTCAAAACAATATTATCATAACATCATTAGTTCAGCTCAATAGCCCTTACCACATATACAGAGCAGTAGGGTTTTAATTCGTGTCATAACTACAAGAGGAAAGTACCAATATGTGACAATAAGTCATACCTCTCGTATTCATAGTTCCAAATCACAAAATCATGAGAAAATCAGACAACCATGGCCCTAGATCTCTTGTTGCGACGAACCCCTTCCCTTTGAATGTGGGGAGAGAGGAATCTCCCCGCAGTGCCTAGCATTGTTAGCTGCGGCCAGCTAATCTTTTGATCACCAGTTCCCTATTCAATTTTTCCTATTTCAGAACATCTAAATCTCATCATAAAAGTTATTTGGGTAGAGGCTACCTTTGGAGGAACCAACAGCAGAAATAAGTAAGAATTTCATGTTACTTGAACTCTGAGAATAACTTCTGAGATAACCAAATTGCTTCTCAAATGTTCTTCGAGTATTTAAAGTTACTCTAAGACAAAACATCAGGTTGCTAGATTAAAAGACTGATGAAAGATTCCCAATGGGTTACCCTAGAACCCCCATCATGTGGGAAGGAGGGAGAAAAAGAAAGAAAACAAAAAGATTAGAGTCACCTACTGTTACTAACAGAGTTCTCAGAATTTTCAAAAGATTGCTCTGGGTTTTTCCTAGCAGATAAACCTTACT
This sequence comes from Neltuma alba, assembly GCF_004799145.2. Lineage (NCBI taxonomy): Eukaryota > Viridiplantae > Streptophyta > Magnoliopsida > Fabales > Fabaceae > Neltuma > Neltuma alba. Next base: position 128,359 of record NW_021632253.1, on the reverse strand, counting down.
TTTTAAACTCTTAAACTCCAAAAAATAAACCCTCTTCGGTATTTAAAATTTCAGTCGTTTGTCACAACGAACTTGCTTTAATGAAACACCGCGCTTTAGTCGTTTGCCATGGCTATCCTTAGTCCTCATCGCAGTGAGTCCTAAAAATTTATAAAATTGCTTACTATATGGTTGACTTTTCTCATACGAATTTCAAATATCTCTCATTTTTTAGAAATTTAAAAAGGCATAATTAACTCTTTATGTAAATACATTGGAATTAGCAAAAATGTATTTAATGTTGAGACATATCTAAACAAGATCTTACAAAAATTATCGAATTAAAGAGGGGTTTGACAACCTTTATAACTGCTTAACAAATTATTTTCACAAAAGTTGAGACAAAATTTCTCCTATATAAATACTACAAAATTTCTGTCATAAATACCTTATGCTCTATAAAATCATTCCTAAGAAGCTAATCCCAATACCTCCTTAATTCAAATTTTGGAATCTAATTAAAAGGATTTTTTTTCCAACCTATAAAAAGGATTGACTGGAGTACATAGTAAATTTTCAAGAAGAAATAGTACCACTTTGGTCCCTAATATACATCAGTTGGAACACATTCTCAAATACTAATTGATAAAAATTTTTAATTTTATTCTTATTAAAGTTTTCTCTTCCATCTTTCCCTACTTTCTCTCTTTTAAATAAAAATTAAATAAAATAAATTAAAAAAATAAATATTAAATATAGTGCAAATGACTTGTATCTAGAATAAAAATCTCTAGCAAGCGACTTATACTTTGGACAGGACTGAATCATGGGATTCTTTACAGTCACCATGTGAGGTGAATATGATTTTTTTTTCTTTTCTTTTTTTATATTTTCCAAGCGAAATAAAGAAATAAAGGGACGCGCATGACGCTAAAGGATTACGGATGCCGATGAATCATAGGATTCTTTACAGTCACCATGTGAGGTGAATATGATTTTTTTTTTTTTTTTATATTTTCCAAGCGAAATAAAGGGACGCGCATGACGCTAAAAGATTACGGATGCGGATGATTTTTGTCCCCATATGCCACTTCGGTCTACGACATGGTCCTCCCAAATGTTTAGAAGGTAAAACCATAATTTGGATAGGATGTTATCCAAACAGTATTAATTTTGGACCAATAATCTGAAACTATAATTTGAGTCAAAACCATAGTTTTAGAATCCAAAACCATGGTTTTAAGAGAAGTGAATTCATTTTACTTCTAGCTCAAATTAGAGAGTATGATTGTGCTTATGAGAGTAGATCTCAACAATAACATGACTTCAACATCCCTCAATTATTTTATTATAAACATATTTAATCTTATATCTTATAAATAGATATATACATATTAATTATTTATTAATTACATTATCTTATGTATTATTAATTATATTGGTTAAAAATATATTATTAACAATTTTATTCCTTCAAATTAAAATATATCATAAAATCTATTTTTATGTAATTATCATATTAACTTATATTTTTTTTAGTAATTTATATATAAAAAGTGCTTCTGATAACAATTATCAAAACACTTTCACTTCTTAAAATCACTTTTTCACAAAATTTATTCTTCACAAAATCTATTCTCCAAACTATTTTTTTGTTTCATCCAAACAGCTCCTTGAATACACAAACGAAACCCAAAAAAACAAGCAGTTGACTGGTAGATGCTCCCCTGGCTCCATAATAACACATGCAATTTTTTTTTTTTTTTCAAGTGAAAAAGAAAATATATGTAAATTAGGACAGCTGTACAGAGTCTACAGAACCACTAACATCTAAGCTTCAGGATTGACAGTACCAAGGAGATCCCAAGCAGAGATGGTGTGGCGTACAATGGTTTGAACGGGAAGAATCATATCTTCAGGCAATCTAGTTTCCGGCAAGAAAATATTTCTATTTCTATGTTCGCATAATTTCCAGACAAGAGTTCCGAAACGAAGATGCCAACGGACCCCCCGTGCAGCGAGGATCGAGGTTCCAGCAGAGCCTCTTTTTTTTTCTTTTTTTGTGAAGGGTGAATTTCATTTTTATTTTAGTTTTAAATATAAAATTTTAATCTATTTTATTTTTTATATATATATATATTTTTAAAATAATTATTACTGAGCATCGCATTGGCTTATATGATTCCGAAAGATATTAATATGAACAATTTTGAAATTATATTTCACTATCCTTACCAATGTTATTTTGCTTATTGTTAGTAGTTCTAGTCTGATGAAACAGTTCTTGGAGTCAAAATGAATTCTAAAAAACGTGTTAACTTGTTTCTAAAATTAGTTTCATAACGCTAGGATATAATTTAATATATTTGAGAAATAGCCGATAAAATTCTTCTTGTAAAATGACGTGGAAGTGGAGGATACATTACCCTTATTCGGCACCCAAACTGCCTGGTGTACGGACGCACATCAAATTATTTACATTTGCGTGTGTGTGTGTATATACACACACAAAATTAGCGTATGTGGTTAAGAGAATCAAATTAAACGTAGTCCTTCGAATTTTATCTAAAAATTTAAGTCTATTTTGATTTTCGTCATCAAATTTTAAACCTCTGATTTTAATCTTTGAAATTTAATTTATCTTAAATGTTAGTCTTTGGAGGCACGATGTTGAAATATTTGTAAATGATGTTAAGGTGATGAGCCGAACTCATAAAATGGCACTAAGCTAGACTTTGTGTGGGTAAAAAAAAAAATGTCCTCAAAATATAATGAAAAGGACAAAGGCAAACATAATGAACAACTCCTCAAATAAACAGGAGAGTTGTATTTTGATAATCTATTCTCTTTTTTTCTTCTCTATTATCTACACAATATCTAGTTAGGTGTTATTTTATAAGTCTATATCATCACTTTAATGCCATTTATGACACTTAGGCAAATTTCAACAAGATTCTTATATTAGCAATGAGATTTGAACTAATAATTAGTTATGAGATAATTTCTTACTAATTAGACCAATCCTTGTCAATGGAGTAAAGAATTGTAACAATTCTCTTGATGTTGTGTAGTTTTTCTTTTTTTCCCCCTAAAGTATAGGTATTTCTTGATGTTCGGGGATACGAATCTTGGTTTGCTATATCGTAAGGAACTAGCTCCTTCCGTTAGACCCAACCCATATTTGTTGGTGCTGTGTAGTTAGTCTGGGGGGTTCCCTCTTTTGTTATTTATTTATTTATTTTTTAAAAAAAAAGAGTCAATCGCCAAGTGTTTGTCCAAACTCCCAACAAAAAAAAAAAATTTGGGTAAGGTTCCTAGTTTGTAATTTTCCCATTAAAATAATGGGAATGACTTGGTGGCTGTGCGTCGTAGAGGCCGTGTGGCACTCAGAGGTGTCATCCTCCCCTACCAATCAAAGATTATCTTCCATCTTCCACCATGTTAAAAAAGATCCACCATCCTCAAATTTTGCTTCCCAGGTGTTCTTTTGGAAATTGGTTCACTTGATTCTCATCCACACAACTCTGAACTCTCTCACTCGCAAGATCAGCGATGTCCGGTGTTGTTGCAGCAGCTTCCTCTTCCTCATGCTCTGCCACCTTCTCTTCCTCTTCCAACCACCACTCCATAAAAAATTCTCAGCTCCCTCAGTACTCCAAGTCCAGGTCTCTCCTTAATCCTTCATCTCAATCCCAGGTACCATTCATTCTGTTCATTTTTTCTGTGGGGTAATATTTTCCGGTTGCCCATTTGAATTTACGATTTTTTCGGTTCTTTTCTCCAGAAAACGTCTTTCCAGGGCCTTTCACTAGGTGAAGCCAAAAGGGTTGTTTCGGATTCCTTCTTTGTGGTTGAGAACACGAAAGGTTCTGCCATTTTCAGAAGAGGGCTTGAGATCGCAGCCAGAGCTGCTGGCGCTGCGAAGACCATTGAGGTTGAGGTCGACAAGCCGCTTGGCCTCACCTTGGGCCAGAAATCTGGTGGCGGCGTCCTCATCACTGTGAGTAACTTGCTTGTTTTCTGCATTTAATGGGAAATTTTAGCCAGTTTGGTGATTAATGTTGCATGTCTTCATCAGATTGTCCCAATTCAATTATTTCCTCAAAGGTATTCTTCCCCCAGAAAGTTGTTGGATTTGCAAGTTTGGGGAATTTCGGTTGTTATAATTACCATTGATGTATAGTCTTGGACATTGTATATCTTTCTAAATATTAGTTTTTTTTTCTTTTTCTGTTTTGCCATTCCAGTGTGACTTAATGTTAAATTTTAAGTTATTCTAATATTCTAAGCTTCAACACATTAAAGGGATAATGTTCTTAAATGCCCCGAGGTGTACGTGAAGTAGCATTTAACACTTGAAAGTTTTTTTCAGCTCCTTTATTTTCCGGAAGTTTATTTTCGTAGCAAAAGTATCCATTATTAAGTTTGACCTTTAAATTATGTTATTTGACTGATATCTTTAATAGTCAAATTTAACAGCGAATAACAGTTTAGGACATAAATGTTACGAAATAAAACTTTCAAGGAATATATGAGTGAAAAAAACTTCCAAGTGCTGAGTGCTCCTCTCTATATACTTTTTGGGTATTTAAGCATCTTGTCCCATACATTAAATGAATTCATTTCTTTTTATAACTTTTGAAATATGAAAATATTTTTATGGCAATCTGGGCAGATTTTTCAACCATAATTGCGCCTCTAGTATGTATGATCATGGCGACCCTGCTAAGAAGATTTTTCCCTTAGAACAGCTGACTTAGGATTGAGTTATTACAGAACGTTCATCCATCATATATCAAATGAAAACTTCAATCCTGTGTTATCTCAGGATCAAGTGGAAGGAGAGTGAGTGTGATATCAAGTTTTGAATCTTGTGTATATGATCACTACTACTCATCATCTTTGCTTCATATAATATTTAAATTAACTAATAGTGATATATATTTGATGAGTGTAAAAAAATTTGATTTGACAGGGAACAAAAAAGGTAAAAGTTAACTTAAAATACTTGTCACTAATATTTCTAAAGATTGGTGAACCGTAAAATAAGTATATCAATTAATGACATCTTTATAATGATGCTTCAAATTATGATAAACACATATAATCTTACCAAATAAAGAAACACAAGTTACGCTTGTTTACTTTGGCCCTGTAGATTGTCTGTTTACGCTTGTTGCCCATTCTGTTGAAATCCTCAACTAAAAAAAAAAAACTCTTTTCACATTATTTTGTAAATTGATTTTATAAATAAGTTGTTTAAATACTTAGTTAATTTTGTATATAAAAAATGCTTTATATATAAATATATATGTTTTAGTGGTTTAGTCAAAAATTAAAAGTAACTATAAATCATTTATTTTACAAAATTGTATTTGCATAATTTTTTTTCAGCGTTTTTTTATCTTATTTTTATTAATGAAATGTTATTCACCGTTACATTATTTTGGCCTCAAATAGCACTGTTAACTTTGTGTCTTCAATTGAAGAGTGAAGACCCTCATTACTTTCAGAGTTTTTAGATGTAATTTCGAACAGGACAAAACTTATATCCAGTACGTTATATCCAGTGTGTCCTGTTCCCCAATCAACACCTGACATGTGGATTACTTTTACACCTCACCTGCCATCTCGCTTGGTCATTTAACGCCGTTTGGCAACCCATCATCAACGAAGTTAACTGTGCAGCGAAAAGCGAACATGTCTCTTGCGCAATTCGCCGTCTCCTGTTTCTGCGAATAGCCCATTGTCTTCTTCTCTTTGATCTCATCAGGAGTTGGAAGAAGGCGAGATTCAGAGACGACTGAGCAATATTTGGACCAAAAACTTCATCTGAAGAGTCAATCCCAATAAAATCCCCGTTTCAAGTGTAGAACGAGCATGTTTCTATGAAACTTTTTTTGAAACCCATTCGTGTGGATAGACGACGTTGATCTAAAGGCTACAGTTTTCAATAGTAATTCAGAATTGTTTGTTCATGGATTGATTTTTTAATCCTTCATAACTTTTCTTTTTTTATTTCACAATAGATACCCCAAAATGCTAGTATTGGCTTCTTACTGTGGTTCAATGGTTTTGCTTTGTCGAAAATTTCTTTGCTTTTTGGAGAAATCGACTATTGACAAGGTGAAGGAGAAGAAATTATATCTAAATGAAGATGAATGGAGGAGGGCAAAATATTATCAACTAACTAGCCCTTTCTACAGAAACGGCCATTGACGGCGTCAAAGTGAATTAATGAGTTGGAGGGCATAATTTAAATCTAATCCACATGTCAGGTGTTGATTGGGGAATAGGACAAACTGGATATAACGCACTGGATATAAGTTTTGTTCTTTGGAACAACTGTTAATTTATATAAATCCAAGTATACATTTATAAATGCATTTATTTTTGTTACTTGGATACTCCACGTAGTCCATAAATAAGCAGGATCTCCGTGCTCTTTTATTATTTTGAATAATTGATCATTAAATGTATTGTGATAATTAAATATCTCAGCCGAATCGCCTTATATTTTGATGACATGGAATTTGTTCCGATATGATTTAGAATTTTCATATCCATGCTCAAGAGCTTTATATTAATTATGATATTATGAATGGTATTATAATTGTTATGTCAAGTGTTTATTGATATGTTTTAAGGCTTAAGGAATGTGAGTTTTCTCATATTTTATGCCAGTCACTCTAAATTTTTAGAGCGTGACGGTGATGAAAGTGATTGATTGTTTATAACATAAGAAAAGAATTTCATATATATATATATATATGTTGCTTTTTTTCAATCAAAGATTGTTAAACTTATACTATTTCTTCTTTAATCTTAATCATTAAACTGCAACGGAATTTTGATTAGATAATTCTATGCAAAGTAACTTCCGACTAAGACAGCCTGATACACAAACGAGAATTTAGCTAGGATGATTCGCTAACTAAAAAGGAAGAAAGCTTTGGAAGGATTTATAAATCAAAATCAGAAAAGGATGAGAATACAGAGATAACGTGAATGTGGGTGCAGGTATAAAGTCAATGATTCATGGCAAATTACACAAGCAACCACTCGTTCCTTTTGCTCAGTAAAATACCATATAATGTTCGTACGATTCTCAGTTTTGGATATAAGTGCATTAATTTGACTTCCTTGTTGTTCTAATACCGTTAATGCTATATGAGTTTGGGTCGGTGCATATTGTGAGGTTATAGATTTTGCTTCATAAGGTACGTACGCACGTAGGTCTAGTTTGAAGAATTGCATGTAAATATGTTCTAATTATGAAAACGTTCTCCAATTGCAGATTGGGTGAGTGAATTATGGCTGTTATAGGTCCACTTACGAAGGACAACCCTAGAGTGTGGTTTAATTTGGTTAAAAACTATCTGATAGTTCACCATCTTTGGGGAGCGATTATTGATGATACAACTCCTCGTCAAGATGATTCTTCCTGGAGACAAAAGAATGAAGAAGCATTGCGCATCTTACGCATCACATGCTCGCCGGAGACTCGCCGTCTGATAGAAGGAGTCTCTGAAGCCAAGGTTGCCTGGCACATTCTCCATGACAAGTTCGCCCACAAACCATATGGTAACCTTGATATATGCTTTATGATTCAGTTCTAGTTAATATTTTTTGGCCTGTTTGAAATTTAAACTCTTAAAAAAAATGCAAATTTTTTTAACAGGCTTTAGGCTAGGCCAAGCCTGTGTGATTAGAAAACAACCCAGTTAGGAGATACTCGTTTGGAGAAGTTAATTACTACTCCTGCTAATATACATATACCCACATCAATTGTTGGTTATAGTGAATGTAGCAGCAACTTCTTTTGATGTGAGCTTTTTGTACAATGCTATATGTGCTAACAACTGGGAGGCAGCAAAAGAATTCCTTGAGCAACATCCAGGCGCCTTGACTGCAAAACTTACAGCTACAAATGGAACACCTCTGCATGTGGCTGCACTTTTTGGACATTTAAAAATAGTGGAGGAGTTGGTGAGATTAGCTAGCCCAGAATTTCTTGAAATGGTTGATGATTATGCCTCTACTCCACTTGCAATTGCTGCATCTACTGGGGTCATTCAAATTGCGAAATGCATGCTTTATAAGAATAGAAACATACTTGGCATTCCAGACTTGAGATATCATCTTCCTGTTGCATTGGCCATTGGTGCTGGTCAGAAAGAAATGGGACGTTCTCTATAAGGAAACCCCATTGGAAGTCCTCAAACCCCAAAATGGCTATCTAGGTTCTCGACTTCTTCGTGCATGTTTCGAAGCCGGTGAACTTGGTAATCAAGCCTACGTACCTACTAATGGGGAATTTTGTTTGTTTGTTTTTTCTTCTCTTTATTTAACAACTTGCCATGACAATATATAATAATTACAGATATTGCTCTGCATCTACTTGAACAATCCAAAGATATCATTTTTGCTGCAGACCACACCAATTGGACACCAGTGGCGAGTGTAGCAATCATGCCGGCTGCATTTGAGAGTGCAACTTGGATTCTGGAAAAGATGGATTTATCATTGTGAGTCTCTCACTACCTTTCAAATATCTTTTTTTACAGGATCTACATATGTATTATTACAAAATTTAATGAAAACAAGGGCAAGTGTATTTTAACTTTTCTCCAGTTTAATTCTGCGTGTCTCGAATAATCTCTTATAACATCCTCTCCGATTTAAACGTTAAAGACTGTTAAACTAATTCATACAGTAAGGAAGCTTTTTTCCACCCATTTTTTGTTTTACCTTAAATGACGCTCATTTTCCTTTTGTTTCTCTTGTCTCTCCTTTTGGTGGAAGCCACGCCTATACCATCAACTACAATAGCAGATAATCTTTGTTTAGACATTCAACAAGAAGGTGACAATAAAAGCATTCAAGGTGTGTATACTTAGAGAAAGCACATGCGTGTAAGAAAACCCAAGCTTACTTCTAAATTCCCTCAAATGATTTAAAAATGAAGTGAAATATGAATTTTAATACTTTGCTTGCAACAGGGCATGGTCTGCTGCACCGGTTGATCTCAAACGTCTATACTTTGTTGGGTATATCATATAATCCTTTAAAATTTTCATACATTGTACGTTTTCAAATATTTTAAGCACAACCCAGAGATAGTTACATGTGATTCGTGAATATATATATATATATATATATATATATATATAAGAGTGAAGGAAATATATGAGCTGAAGTTGCTCCATGCACGAACATCTCAAATTCTAAACATACTTTGTCGAAGGGCAACTCTTTTGGATAAGCAACAACATGGGTTGGTTATAAATACACTATACCTCACGGCCAAAGAAGGGCTTGTTGATTTTTTGTCTGAAGTATCAAAAACCAACCCACAATTAATCCAATTCACCTCAAGCTTAGGGAATCGGAACACTTTCTTCTGTGCTATTAAATATCGGCAAGTTGAGGTTTTTAGCCTAATCCACAAGTATCGCCTCAAGAATTTGATAGCATCAGTGGTAGATACCTCTGGACATTGCATGCTCCATGTTGCAGCCAAGCTGGTTCCTTCTAACCAACTTAACCACGTTTCCGGTGCAGCTTTGCAGATGCAAAGAGAAATGCAATGGTTACAAGGTTAGAATATCTATATCTATATCGATATATATATATAAGGTTAAAGTACAAATTTATTTTAGAAGTTTTTACTTAAGACTGCTGGGCACCTAAAAGTTTTTTCGAATGCAAACATAAAATTTAAAGTCATAGCAATATTACCTTTTGCTATTAAAAAATTAACATTAATCGTTAACACTTTTAACCTTGTAGGAGGATAAAGTTGTTATGATTTTAAACTTTCAAGAAAATTTGCATAAAAAAAGACTCCTACTTGTCCAGCACTCCTGAGTGAAAATTTACTGAGCAAATTTACACCTTAACATATTCTTATATAATTATACATTATTTTACTTTTATGAAATAAATGTATGCAAGAAGTTGAAAAGGTAATACCTCCTGGACTTAGGGTGTCTCAAAATAGTTGGGGTAAACGACCAGAGGACATATTCAAAGAAACTCACAAAGATTCAAGGGACGGAGGAGAAAAATGAATGAAATACACAGCAACTTCCTGTTCTGTTGTTGGTGCTTTGTTACCATCATGTTTGCAGCAGCTTTTACCGTTCCTGGAGGGAACGATCAAAACACTAGCTACCCAATGTTTTTGAAAGACAAGTTATATATACTCTTTGTCATCGTAGATGTGCTGTCATTGTTTTCTTCAACAACTTCTGCGCTGACATTTTTAGGGGTTTTTACCTCACGCTATGCTGAAAGAGACTTTCTCATATCCTTACCACAAAAGCTGATCATAGGCCTCTCTACACTCTTTTTGTCCATTTTAACCATGATGGCAGCGTTTTGTTTATGCATTATTCTCATGCTGAAGCATACGTACTCATGGTCTTATCTTCGTGTTATTATCATTGCTAGTGTCCCAGTAACCCTTCTTGTGTTGTTACAATTCCCTCTTCTTCTTGATGTGATTTCTTCTACTTATGGCCCAGGCATCTTCAAGAGAAATGTAAAATAAACCCTTGGCCATGAGATGTTTGTATGTGCATGCCGTTATTATACCACTAGCTATGTGTTTAATTTCTATTGAATAATATATGGTTCTTGCAAGTGATATACACACACGTAGACACACTTACATTCAAATGTTTACCTAATGGTTAAAAAAGGAAGACATTGAAGAACAATTTTGAAATTATATTATTCACTTTGCTGGAAAAAATTGAGAAATGTTATTAGTTATAGTCTGATGAGACAATTCTGCGAGTTAAAATGAATTTAAAAACAAATGTGTTATCTTAATTCTAAAAATAGTTTCACAAGGTAAGAATATAAATTAAGATATTTGAGAAATAGCCAATAAAATTTTTCATGTAAAATGACGAGGAATTGGAGGATAAATTGCTCATATTCCGTAACCTATATGCCTAGTGTACAGGCGCGCATCAAATTTTAGTATTTGTAAAGTATATATTTAAAGTTAGCGTATATGTTTAAAAGAATCAAATTTTCTGTGCTCCCTGCCTAAATTTATTTATAATCGCATAGACCCCTGCTACATAGATTTTTTCCTGGGAAAATTCAGGAAGCCGGAAAAAAATGAAGGACGGTTTTTTTTTTTTTTTGGGTGCCTGAGACAACATCTAGAGTTAACAATGTTTTTTAGAAAGTTTTATGGTTTATATCTCTCCCAGTTAAGCATCTTTTGTTCATATGAAAGCTTCTATTTAAGGCTTTGCCTTCCATGGATATTTTGTAATATATGCGTTATACTGTTAAGGGGGTTTATGGTAATTGTATTGAGGAAAGAGGTAACTTTTGCCTTTTGAGTTAGTTATAGGGAGAGAAAAGTAATCATTATGACGTGTATAGGGCAGAATATATATCCCTATACCGGTGCTGATTGTTTTATGTGAATGAATATTCTGATTTTGTCTCTCTACACTTAGCATTAAGGTACCAGAGCCTTACCTCCAGCCAATGGCTCCGTCGGAGATGTGATCGTCAGCTGACGGTTTGGGGAACATTGAGACTTGTTTGACCCTACAACAAACCACCCTTGACTCTGTTCACCCTCGAATGGATCAACAGTCTTCTCATATTTTTCCCCCCTTCTTATATGCCCCGAAAGTTTATTTTCATAGAAAAATCTATCATTAAGTTTCTTAAATTATGCAATTTGGCCGATACCTTTAATAATCCAACTTAACAGCAGATAACGGTTCAGGACATAAATATTATGAAATAAAACTTTCAAGGCATATGAGAGTTCAAAAAACTTCCAAGCGCTGGGTCTCGGGTATTAAAGTACCTTGTCCCATACATTAAATAATTCATTTCTTTTCTTAAGTTTTGAAATATGAAAATATTTTTATGGTAATCAGGGCAGATTTTTCAACCTTAGTTGCGCCTCGACTATGTAAAGTCATGGCGACCCCGCTGAGAACATTCTTCCATTAAAACATCTGACTTATGATTGAGTTATTACAGAATGTTTATCCATCATATATAATGAAAACTTCAATCCTGTGTTAATTTTTATCTCAATCATGTTGAATCAAGTGGAAGGAGAGTGAGTGCGATATCAAGTTTTGAATCTTGTGAATATGATTACTACTACTCATCATCTTTGCTTTATATAATATTTAACTTAACTAATAGCGATATATATTTGATGAGTGTAAAAATTGATTTGACAAAAAAAAAGGTAAAAGTTAACTTAATATACTTGCGACTAATATTTCTAAAGATTAGTGATCAGTAAAATAACTATATCAATTAATGACATCTTTATAATGATGCTTCAAATTATGATAAACACATGTAATCTTCCCAAATAAAGAAACACAAGTAGTCACGCTTGTTTACTTGCCCTTGTAGATTGTGTATCTACACTTGTTGCCCATTCTGTTGAAATCCTCAACTAGGGGGGGAAAAAACTTTTCACACTATTTTGTAAATTGATTTTATAAATAAGTTGTTTAAATACTTAGTTAATTTTGTATATAAAAAATGCTTTATATATATGTCTTAGTGGTTTACTCTAAAATTAAAGGTAACAATAAATCATTTATTTTACAAAATCATATTTGCATAATTTATTTTTTTCAGCATTTGTTTTATCTTATTTTTATTAATGAAATGTTATTCACCAGTAAATTATTTTGGCCTCAAATAGCACTGTTGACCTTGTGCCTCCAATTGAAGAGTGGATTCAGGGCCAAAAAATTAAAAAAAAAAAAAAAGAGTGAAGACCTTCATTACTTATCAGAGTTTGAAAATATTTTGGAACAACTGTTAATTAATATAGATCCAAGTACACATTTACAGATGCATTTACTTTTGTTACTTGGATACTCCACGTAGTCCATATATAAGTGGGATCCCCGTGCTCTTTTATTATTTTGAATAATTGATCATTAAATGTCTCAGCCGAACCGCCTTATATTTTGATGACATGGAAATTGTTCCCATATGATTTCGAATTTTTATATCCATGCTCAAGAGCTTTATATTACTTATGATATTATGAATGGCATTATGATTGTTATGTCAAGTGTTTATTGATATGTTTTGAGTGTTTAAGAAATGTGAGTTTTCTCATGTTTTATGCCGGTCACCCTAAACTTTTAGAACGTGACGAGAACGAAAGTGATTGATTGTTTATAATGTGAGAAAAGAATTTCACATAGCTTTTTTTTTTTTAATCAAAGATTGGTAACTTGCACTATTTCTGCTTCAATCTTAATCATTAAAATGCAACGGAATGTTGAATAGATAATTCTATGCAAAAGTAACTTCCGACTAAGACAGCTTGATACAAAGGCACCAGGCAAACAAATCAAACGAGAATTTAGCTAGAATGATTGGCTAACTAAAAAGGAAGAAAGTTTTGGAAGGATTTATAAATTAAAATCAGAAAAGGATGAGAATATAGGTATAACGTGAATGTGGGTGCAGGTATAAAGTCAATGATTCATGGCAAATTACACAAGCAACCACTCGTTCCTTTTGCTCAATAAAATACTATATATAATGTTCGTACGATTCTCAGTTTTGGATATAAGTGCATTAATTTGACCTCCTTGTTTGTTGTTGTAATACCGTTACTGCTATAAGAGTTGGGGTCGGTACATATTGTGAGGTTATAGATTTTGCTTCATAAGGTACGTTCGCACTTAGCCCTAGTTTGAAGAATTGGATGTAAATATGTTCTAATTATGAAAACGTTCTCCAATTGCAGATTGAGTGAGTTATGGCTGAGACGTGTGTTTATAACGGCAAAGTTATAAAGCCAGTTACGAAGGAGAACTCGAGAGAGTGGTTTAATTTGGTTAAAAACTATATGATAGCTCAGCGCCTTTGGGGAGTGATGATTGATGATGCAGCTACTCAGCAAGATGATCCTTCTTGGAGACAAAATAATGAAAAAGCATTGCGCATCTTACGCATCTCATGCTCGCCAGAGACTCGTCGTCTTATAGAAGGAGTCGCTGAAGCCAAGGTTGCCTGGCGCGTTCTTCATCATGTTAGAGTAAACACCCAGCCCACTGATGCTAATATTCAGCCCAATACCTTGATATTCTAGAATCTTGTAATAAGGGCTACGTGTACAGTTATTCTTTGCATTATGCACTTGCTACTCACGTGACACTACCCTACACTTGTCTTTATAAGCAGCACTGTAATTCATTTCAACATATAACAAAATGCCTTGCTCTTCCATTTTGTCTTTTGTCTTTGTTTCCGGTTCTGCTTTCTATCATGGTATCAGAGCCGCCGCATTCCCCTAGCTACCTTCAGACCTTAACCTTCAAAAATGGCATCCTCCACACCTACCTCTACCACTTCCGCCTCTTCTGTGTCCACTTCCAGCACTACTTCTTCATCCAGTCTACCTCAATCCTCTCCTGTCTCATCTTCTCCATCCCATTTTATCTCCATCAAACTCACAAATGACAACTATAGTGTCTGGAAAGCACAAATGGTTCCTTATTTACACGGTCAACAACTTTTCACTCACCTTGATGGAACCACATTTCCTCCTCCCATGCTTCTTGATTCTGGTGTCACAAATCCTGATTATTTGCTATGGTTTCAAAAGGACCAGTACATTCTTTCTGTTCTAATTTCATCACTGTCCGAACCATTAATCGGGCAGTTCATCAAGAACAAGACAGCAAGATCCATGTGGGAGGCTCTTGAACGATCATTTGCTCAAAAGTCACAGGCACGATTCCTTCATCTTCATAGCCAACTTACTCATCTAAGGAAAGGCCCAGAATCCATCTCAGAATACTTCAAACGTGCTACACTCCTTGCTGAATCATTAAGCACCGCAGGACGTCCAGTCGAGGACCTTGACTTCATTCTATATTTGCTAAATGGATTGGGTTCAGACTTTGAATCCATTGTTGCTTCCTTGACTACCAGAACCCATGAGCTGTCCCCAGAAGAAGTTCTAAGCTATCTCCTCATTCATGAAGCAAGACTCAACACATTGTTCCCTTCCCCTGCGTCTGACATCTCTGCAAATGCTGTGGCTCGACTTCCCTTTTCTCCCTCTCGTGGAATTTTTCGTGGCAGAGGACGTAACAGATTCCACCCACGCGGCAGAGGACGACGTAGTGGTAGTGGCAGAGGACGTTTTTTGCCTTTTTATGGACCACCACAACACTTTTCTAATTTCTCTGACTTGTACTGCCCTCTTTGCACTCGCTCTGGCCATGCTGTACAAAACTGTCCCCATCGCTATGATCATGCCTACCAAGCACCCCCGCCACCTTTCTTAGCTGAAGCGCATAATGCTACACTCTACAGCACGCCAGACAACAACTGGTATTTTGATACTGGTGCCACTCACCATATGACTTCTAATTTGGCCAACCTCAACTTGGGATCAGAACCGTATAGGGGCCACGATCATGTTAGCATGAGTGATGGATCAACAACATCTATTGCCAACACCAGGGCTGGCTTGCTTCCCTTGCCACCAACTTCTCCTAATAATCATGGCATTTACCTGCTCTCTGATTTATTGCACATTCCTGCAATTTCCAAAAATTTAATTTCAGTTTCCAAATTTTGTTTAGATAACCCTGTTTACTTTGAGTTTTACTCCTCTCATTTTGTTTTGAAGGACTTAGTCACAAAGCAACCTCTTCTTCAAGGCCCAACTAGACGTCTTCTATACCCATCATCTCCTCAGGTGTGTCTTGGAATCCGAACATCACCTGATCAGTGGCATGCTCGACTTGGACATCCAGCACGAAGAATAGTTCAGCATGTTATAACCAAATACTCTCTACCTGCTCTTAGTCTTTCTTTTTCCCTTTCTTGTCCTGCCTGTAGAACTTCTAAAAGCCATGTACTACCCTCCTCTACATCCACTCACAGATCTTTTTCTCCCCTTTTTCTTGTTTTTAGTGATGTTTGGGGTCCTGCTCCAGTTTTATCTTGCTCTGGTTATCGTTACTATGTATCCTTCGTTGATGATTTCACTCGCTTTACTTGGTTTTATCCACTTCGTGCAAAATCTGATGTCTCTAAAGCTTTTCTGCAATTTCAATCCCATGTGGAAAAATTATTTAATACCAAGATTAAATTTCTCCAAACTGATAATGGTGGTGAATACCAAACCTTAAGTCATATTCTTAACTCTCAAGGCATTGGGCACCGTCTAACATGTCCATATTCTCATTCCCAAAATGGCACTGTCGAGCGAAAGCATAGACATATTGTTGAAACAGGTCTTGCACTTCTTCATCATGCCTCCTTACCTTCCAAATTCTGGACTCATGCTTTTGCCACTGCCGTTTATCTAATCAATCGTCTTCCCTCTGTTTCTCTTAATTATAAATCTCCATATCAACTTATTTTCCGTCACAATCCTGACTATAGCTTCCTAAAGGTTTTTGGTTGTGCATGCTGGCCTAATCTTCGTCCTTACACTCATAACAAATTACAACCGAGGTCCACACTCTGTGTTTTTCTTGGGTATGCCACTGATCATCACGGTTATCTCTGTTTTGATCCCAAGACACGGCGCACTTACATATCTCGTGATGTTGTATTTGATGAATCCATTTTTCCTGCAGCCCAATCCCCTACATTTGCCTCTCCCCCGTCCTACTCTCCTGCCCTCACTTTGTTACCCATTACTTCCTATCCCCAGTCCAGCCCAACTTCCCCAACATTGGCCCATTCCGACACACCCTCGTCCATTTCCACTCCGTCTCCTTCCTTTTCACGGCCCAGCCCAATTTCTCCCCCTTCCCCTCAATCAGGTTCCCCTACTCCCTCTGCGTCTGACACTTCTTCCCCACCTGCTGCCCCAGTCCCTTCTCTCTCTCCTCCTTCATCCCCTTCTCAGCCTCACCGAATGATTACCAGAGCTCAGACCCATACTCTTCGACCAAAACAGTTCACGGATGGTACGATTCCATGGCCACCGCCAAAATCTCATCACACCTCTGTTCTCCCGACTCCCAACACATCCTTCCCTACTTCCGATGTACCCACCACCCTAACCTCTGCTCTTCGCTGCCCTAACTGGAAATCTGCCATGGCTGCAGAACTTCAAGCCCTTCATCTCACTCAAACCTGGTCTCTAGTTCCTCCTCCACCACACAAAAACATTGTTGGTTGCAAGTGGGTCTTTCGGAAGAAGCTTAACTCTGACGGGTCCCTTGACAAGTACAAAGCCCGTCTAGTAGCCAAGGGCTTTCATCAATCGCCTGGGATTGATTATACCGAAACTTTCTCCCCTGTGGTCAAGCCAGTCACCATTCGGCTTCTACTCTCCTTAGCTGTCTCCAAAGGATGGACAATGAGACAGATCGATGTTGACAATGCCTTTCTCCATGGAGTGCTGGATGAAGCCATTTACATGCGCCAACCACCCGGGTTCAAGCATCCCCTGTTTCCTCATCATGTTTGCAAGCTTCACAAATCTATCTATGGCCTCAAGCAAGCTCCCCGTGCGTGGTTTTCTCGATTAAGCATCTGCCTCAATCAACTCGGGTTTATTCCCTCAAAATCAGATACCTCCCTCTTCTCCCGAGTTTCATCTGCCTCTGCTCTCTATGTTTTAGTTTATGTTGATGATATCTTGCTTATTGGTTCTGACTCTACTGAAATCTCTGAGTTAATTACTGCTCTGCGAACTCACTTTCCTATTAAAGATCTCGGACCCCTGCGTTTTTTTCTTGGCATTGAAGCTCATCCTACTTCTGCTGGTTTGTTCCTCTCCGAGAGGAAATATATTCTTGATTTGCCAAGAAAAACAAATATGCTTCACTGCAAACCAGTTCGCACACCTATGTCTGCCTCAACCAAGCTTTCTGCCACTGACGGCTTACCGTTTCCTGATGCTACATTGTTTAGAAGCACTGTTGGCAGTCTTCAATATCTGTCTTTTACAAGACCAGATTTATCCTTTGCTGTCAATAAAGTGTGTCAATTCTTACATGCTCCTCGAGATAGTCATTGGAAAGCTGTTAAACGTATTTTAAGGTATTTGCGCCATACTCAGAATTTTGGGATCCTTCTCCAAAAATCAGAGTCGCCTTCCTTAGTTGCCTTTGCTGATGCTGACTGGGCTGGTTGTCTGGATGATCGTCGCTCCACTGGTGGTTTTTGCATCTTTTTTGGTTCAAACCTTATTTCTTGGAGCTCTAAGAAACAACAAACAGTAGCTCGCTCGTCCACAGAGGCTGAATATAAAGCTTCAGCTCTAGCTACGTGTGATCTCATCTGGCTACAGAACTTACTCAGAGAATTGGGCATTCCCTTGCATACTTGTTCCACACTCTTTTGTGACAACATTGGAGCTACTTACTTAGCAGCGAATCCCATTATGCATGCTAGAACAAAACACATTGAATTAGACTACCATTTTGTCCGAGAAAGGGTAGCTGCAAAGAATCTCCGCATTCACTTTCTTTCTTCCAAAGATCAAGTTGCTGATATCTTCACCAAACCTTTAGATGGCTGTCGTTTTGAATCCTTGCGATCAAGCCTCACTGTTGGCTCACCACCGTTCAGCTTGAGGGAGGCTGTTAGAGTAAACACCCAGCCCACTGATGCTAATATTCAGCCCAATACCTTGATATTCTAGAATCTTGTAATAAGGGCTACGTGTACAGTTATTCTTTGCATTATGCACTTGCTACTCACGTGACACTACCCTACACTTGTCTTTATAAGCAGCACTGTAATTCATTTCAACATATAACAAAATGCCTTGCTCTTCCGTTTTGTCTTTTGTCTTTGTTTCCGGTTCTGCTTTCTATCACATCACAACTTCCCGCACAAACCATCTGGTAACCTTTTATATATACATATATATATTTATGGGATTAATGTTCAAATTTGCACATTAAACTTTATACATGCGCACGGCTTTTTACCGATTGTGTAGTTAGAAAACAACTCAATTCTTTTCTTAGCTAATGTTCGTGACTTTTTTCAGCTGTAATTACATGTGAAGTAATGTTATTCAGTCTTCATTTTTGGGCCGGGGGGGGACTCAATCAGGACATACTGATATGAAAAAGTTAATTACTACACGTGCTGATACACACACGCACACAAACGTGAATTGTTGGTCAGCTACCATGAACGCAGCGGGAGAAACTTCTTTTGACGGGGGCGCTTTGTACAATGCTATATGTGCTAACAACTTGGAGGAAGCAAAACAAATCCTAGAGCAACATTCAACTGCGTGGACGGCAAAACTTACAGCTACAAATGGAATGCCTCTCCATGTGGCTGCACTTTTTGGACATGTGGAACTAGTGGAGGAGTTGGTGAGATTAGCTGACCCAGAATTCCTTGAAATAGTTGATGATCATGGCTCTACTCCACTTGCAATTGCTGCATCTACTAGGGTCATTCGAATCGGGGAATGCATGCTTAGCAAGAATAGAAACATAATTGGCATTTCAGACTTAAGATTTCATCTTCCTGCTGCATTGGCCATTGGTGCTGGTCAGAAAGAAATGGGACGTTTTCTCTATAAGGAAACCCCACCGGAACTCCTCAAACCCCAAAATGACTATCTGGGTTCTCGACTTCTTCACACATGCTTCGAAGCCAATGAACTTGGTAATCAAATTCCCTAGCGCTAATAAACAAATGTTTCTCTATGCAATTTTGTTCGTTTGTTTTTTTCCTTTTCTTTATTTCACATCTTGCCATGGCTATAATAATTACAGATATTGCTCTGCATCTTCTTGAACAATGCGAAGATATCATTTTTGCCACTGACGATACTGATTGGACACCAGTTGCGAGTATAGCAATCTTGCCTTCTGCAGTCGAGAGTGTAAGTCAACTTGAATTCTGGAAAAGATGGATTTATCACTGTGAGTCTCTCACTACCTTTCAAATATCTTTCTTTACAGAATCCATCAATATACTTATTTTTACAGAATTTAATGACAAAAAAAGGAAGTGTATTTTTAGATTTTCTCCAGTTTAATTCTGCATTTTTCTAATGTCTCTTATAACATCCTCTCCTATATTTAAATGGGAAAGACTATTAAACTAAGTCAATAAGGGAGCTTCTTTCCATCCATTTTCCGTTTTACCTTTAATGACTCTCATTTTTCTTTTAATTTGCTTCTGTTGTCTTCTTTTTTTGGTGGAAGCTATACATGTACCATCAACCACAGCAATCGACAATGTTTGTGTAGTCATTCAACAAGAAGGTGACGATAGAAGCATTCAAGGTATGTACACTTAGAGAGAGAGAGAGTGTGTGTGTGCGTAACAAACCCAAGCTTACTTCCAAATTCTCTTAAATGATTTAAAAATGAAGTAAAATGTGAATTTTTAACACTTTGCTTGCAACAGGGCATGGTCTACTGCACTGGTTCATCTCCAATGTCTACACTTTGTTAGGTATATCATATCGTATGCTAAGAAATCTCATATCTAATTTGTACGTTATCAAATAAATCTCATAAACACAACCAAGAGATAGTTACACGTGAGTTGTGAATGTACATATAGGAGTGAAGAAAATATATGAGCTGAAGTTGAAGCATGCACGAGCATCTCAAATTCTGAAACTACTTTGTCGGAGGGTACCTCTTTTGGATGAGCAACAACGTGAAATGGTTATAAAAGCACTCTACCTTGCGGCCAAAGGAGGGCTTGTTGATTTTTTGTCTGAAGTATCAAAAACAAACCCCCAATTACTCCTGTTGACTTTGGGCTCTAGAAATTGGAATACTTTCTTCTATGCTATTCAATATCGTCAAGCTGAGGTTTTCAGCCTAATCCACGAGTATCGCTTCAAGAATTTAATAGCACCACTGGTAGATACCGACAAATTTTGCATGCTGCATGTTGCAGCCAAGTTGGATCCTTCTAACCGCCAACTTCACCATGGTGCAGCTCTGCAGATGCAAAGTGAAATGCAATGGTTCAAGGTTGGAATATATATATATATATATATATATATATAGATATATAAATACATCCACGTATGTATGCATATATAATTATTTTTATGAAATAAATGCATGCAGGAAGTTGAAAGATTAGTACCTCCTGGACTTACGGTATCTCAGAATAGGAGGGGTGATCAACCAAAAGACATATTCATAGAAACCCACAAAGATTTAAGAGATGCAGGAGAAAAATGGATGAAGGATATAGCATCTTCTTGTTCAGTTGTTGCTGCTTTGATTGTCACCGTCATGTTTGGAGCAGCTTTTACTGTTCCAGGAGGATATGATCAAAATACTGGCTCGCCAGTGTTTTTGAAATCCAAGTTATTTATACTTTTCATGGTCTCAGATGCACTATCATTGGCTCTTTTAGCAACTTCTGTACTAACATTTTTAGGGATTTTTACCTCACGTTATGCTGAAATAGACTTCCTCATATCCTTACCAAAAAAATTGATCATAGGCCTTTCTACACTCTTCTTGTCCATTTTAGCCATGATAGTAGCGTTTTGTTCATGCATCATTCTCATGGGCCAGCGTACATACCCACGGTTATGGTCTTATCTTCCTGGTTTTATTATTGCTAGTGTCCCAGTAACCCTCTTTGCATTGTTACTATTTCCTCTTCTTCTTGATGTGATTTATTCTACTTATGGCCCAGGCATCTTCAAGAGAAATGTAAAATAAACCCTTGGTCATGAAATGCATGTATGTGCATGCGGTTATTATCCCACTGCTTGTATATTTATATTGAATAACATATGTTTCTTGCAGATCATATATATATATATATATATGTATATATCTATACACAGACACACATACACGTTCAAATGTTGATAGAAAGGAAGAGGAGAGGAAAGAGGATAAAAAAAGAAGATGAGAGAATCCTCTCCAAATGTTGCATAGGTGCATCTAATTTGAGGCTGGTTAATGTGGTTGAAAAATATGTTACCTTTGGTCCTTAATTAATATAAGAACCAAATAATTAATTTGAAGAGATTAAATAAATTAGTTCAATTAGTTATTTATAACAAATGTGTGTTAATTTCTCTAGACTATCTTATTTAACTATATACATTAGAATTTACCACTGTGACAAATGTATGTATGTGCATGCGTTTGTTATCCTATGACTTGTATATTTCTATTGAATAATATAAGCTTCTTGCAAGTTATACATATATACACACACACTAGAAGACAGGAGAGTAGGCATAGAAATAGACCAGGCCAGGCCAGATTTTGGTAAAATAGGCATGAGCTTATAATGGTAACCTAAAGCTTGAGTCTAGACTTGAGCCTGAATATAAGCTTTTTTTTTTTTAAAGTTAAACCCTGAGCCTCTCAAAGGCCTGATTAAGCCTAAAGCCTTTTTAAAGGCCTACTTACAATGTAGATCTTTAAAAAAATCTCATATTGCAAGCCTTAAAGTTTGTAAGTAGGCTTTGAGCCTACTAAAACCAACATGTACATAGGTTTTTGAAAGGTTTCAAAGCCTACATATTTATATATGTTACAAATAGGCTTAAAGTCTGTGTGTGTATATATATATCTATAAATATAATTATATTCTTTATGCCTAAACAGGCCAAGCCTGAAGGTTTATATACAGGCTAGGCTTTAACAAAATAAGCCTAACCTATTTATATAATAAGGCTTTTAAATAGACCTTAGCCTAGCTTTTTTAATAAATAGGCTAGACTAGCGCCTAATAGAGGCCTAGCCTATTTTCACCCTTAAAAGGGAGAGGATTAAAAAAAAAAGATGAGAAAATCATCTCCAGAGGTTTAATTAACAAATTCGAAGAACTATTTACACTTTTGCCTGCATAACATCCGTTTTCTTTTCTCTAATTGGCATATGTCGTTGGATATATTGCGCATTGATTTGGCTTAGATGATTCTGAAAGACATTAGCATGATCAATTTCGAAATGATATTTCACTACCCTGACCAATGTTTTTTTTGCTTGCTAAAAAAATCAGAGCAATCGTTGTTAGTTCTACTCTGATGAAACAATTCTTGGAGTTAAAATGAATCTTAAAAAACAGTGTTTTAACTTAATTCTAAAAAGTTTCATAACGCTAGGATATAATTTACTTCACGATTAAAAAACCATCTGGTCTGTTACCAAAAAGAAAAAAAAACCATCTGGTCGACATCGTCCTCTCCTTTCTTCTCACAGAGGGGCACATGCTCTGTCTTCCTCCTCATAACCCCCTCCACGCATTTGTCCTCCCGCTATGTATATGAGGAGGTTGAAGGATGATGCAACTGTTTTTTTTTTAATGGCCTTTATAATCACAGTGGCAAATATAAAAATTTTAATTGGCCACAACCCCACAACGTTATGCACCTGAATCAGAGGGTTACTCAAACTCGAGCGCGTTGCAGGCTAATGTGAGAATCACTGGGAGGAGAAATGTGTGGAGGGATATGGAGGAAGAAATGAAACAAGGAAGAAGATAGGGCATGCTTGTCTCTAAAACCGTGGAGGAAGAAGAGATTAGAGAATGGCAGTGAAGAAGTGGACATGGTTATCAAAGGGTGAGGACGAAGGAGAGGACGATGAGTTGAGTCGGCCAGACAGTCTTGTTTTTTTCCTTAAAATAATTCATCAAATGCATATAAGCTGACTCGGATGACGTGTTTGCAACTTTTAATATTGTTAAAGTATATTTTTTGTCATGTAGGAATTTAAAAATTGAATTACAACGAGTCATGGCAGAGAAATTGAGTTACAGATGAGTTAATAATTAAAAGACCAAATGATTAATTTGTCATTTAATATATTTGAGAAATAGCCAATAAAATTCCCCATGTAAAATGACGTGGAAATGGAGGATATATTCCTTTATTCCGTATCCTACATTAGTCTTTAGAGGTGTAAATGGTGTTAAAATCTTTATAAACAACGTTAAAGTGATGAGGCAAACTCACCAAATGGGATTAAGCTAGATTTTGTGGGGATAGAAAAAAAACACAGAGAGAATATGCCCTCAAAATATAATGGAAAGAACAGGGGGACTAAATAGTTACATTTTGATAACCTTTTTTTTTTTTTTTCAATTATCCATACAAATATCTAGTTAAGTGTTATCCTATGAATTTATATGCCTAATTTAATGTCGTTTATGACATTTCAGCAAACTTTAACAAGACTTTCATAGTTACAATAAGATTTGAACTTTTGATTTTATAAGTTATGAGATGACTTCTCATTAAGTAGACTAATATTTGGTGGTAGGGTGAAGGATTATAATAATTCCCTTGATATTGGATAATTAGTCTTGAGGGGAGGATATTGGATAATTAGTCTTGAGGGTTCCTCTTTTGTTATTGAAAAAAAAACTACTAAAAAAGTGTTTAGATGGAAATCAAACCATTATTTTAAAAATATTTTTATAATATATAAAGTAAATGTATGAAGAAGTTTATCTCATTTGATGAAAAAAAATATTTTTTAAAAACACTTTTATATATTTCCAAACACCCCTTAGCCAATCACCAAGTGTTTTTCCCAACGCCCGTCAAAAAAATTAAAACTGGGTAAGGGTCCTGGTTTGTAATTTTCCCATTAAAATAATTAGATGGCCGTATGTTGTTGAAGGCGTGTGGCACGCAGAGGCGTCATCCTCCCCCACCAATCAAAGATTATCTTCCACCACGAGGGAAAAAAGAACAACCTTCCTCAAATTTTGCTACCCTCAAGTGTTCGTTTGGAAATTGGTTCACTTGATTCTCATCCACACAACTCTGAACTCTCTCACTCGCAAGATCAGCCATATCCGGTGTTGTTGCAGCAGCTTCCTCTTCCTCATGCTCTGCCACCTTCTATTCCTCTTCCAACCACCACTCCGCAAAATATTCTCAGCTCCCTCAGTACTTCAAGTCCAAGTCTCTCCTTAATCCTTCATCTCAATCCCAGGTATTATTCATTCTGTTCACTTTTTCTGTGCGGCATTATTTTCTTGTTGCCCATTTGAATTTACGATTTTCTTGGTTCTCTTCTCCAGAAAACGTCTTTCCAGGGCCTTTCACTTCGTGAAGACAAAAGGTTTGTTTCCGATTCCTTCTTTGGGGTTGAGAACACGAAAGGTTCTGCCATTGCCAGAAGAGGGCTTGAAATAGCAGCTAGAGCTGCTGGGGCTGCGAAGACGATTGAGGTTGAGGTCGACAAGCCACTTGGCCTCACCCTGGGCCAGAAATCTGGTGGCGGCGTTGTCATCACCGTGAGTAACTTTCTTCTTTTCTTCCTTTAATGGGAAATTTTAGCCAGTTTGGTGATTACTGTAGCATGTCGCCATCAGATTGTCCCGATTCAATTATTTCCTCAAAGGTATTCTTCCCCCAGTTTATTATGTACAGCAAACAGCATTGTGAAAGCTTGACGCTGTTGTTTTGTACAGGGCTTTGATGATTTCTGTTAGAATTCTTACTGCATGTGAAAGCTATTTTGCTTTGGAATTTTAATTTGGTTAGAGGAGTGTGTGTTTAATTTATCAATGTCTTCAAGAACATATGTTCAAATTGTGGAGAATAGGAGAACAGCGAACAGAAATTTAGTTTAGATAATTTTTTTATTTAGGTTCAAAATTCAAAACTCTCCTGTCTTTTGGCCCTTTGGAATTCTGCTTAGTTTAAACATGCTCACCTTTGGCAGGCCGAATGTTAGGGAGGAAAATGAAAAGAGGATTGGAAGATAGATAAAAATGACACATGTATCCTTAGATTTCTTTTTTCTCTTGGCCAAATGTCCTTGGATTAAAACAAATATAAAAAATACAGTCATTGTTGAGTAATGAAAACATATGGTCATGAGAAACAAATGCTTCTTCCTTGTGATGCCCAACTGACCAATATATATATATATATATATATATATATATATTAGTTTCTTGGGTTGTTAACGGAAACTTATGGTCTGTTTTAGGGTGTGGATGGTGGTGGGAATGCAGCTAAAGCAGGGTTGAGAGCAGGGGACCAAGTCCTGTATACTAGCAGTTTCTTTGGGGATGAGCTGTGGCCAGCTGATAAGCTTGGATTTACAAAAACTGCCATTCAAGCAAAGCCTGATTCTGTCTACTTTGTTGTCAGGAGATTTTCTTCATTCCACCCTTTTGTGTTTTTAAGCTTAAATGCATCAATTCTTAGAAGACTAAGTTTCTATTAGTTAACGCATGCACAAATGCACGTGAACACAGCTCGAAGTTGTCCATAACGTAAGCTCATGAAGATCTTTATTCTAGTTTCTACTTATCTTGTAATATGATGCCTCCTTTAATTCCTAGTTGGCTTGACGAATCCTGGTAGGATGCTGAAAAACTGGTTTGCTTCGCGAGTATGTTTCATAATGCATATGGTATTATGGTGTGTAATCATGCCAATGAAGCATGGTTGGGGTGGGACAAACAATGAAAAATCAGTATTATAGATAGCCCGACAAGTTCTGGCACAACTAGTTTAATTAACCAGAGGGGCAAATAATATGAAAACATCATGGGCAAAGGTAACTAATCAATCTGATCAGCATTGATTTTTGGTATACATTAAGTGATGCTCTATATTCTTCATGAAATCTGTTTCTACAACACTAATTATGCTATCAGTTTGTTGAAACAGCATCAAATGCATAGCATACATGTGAATGTGCAAGACAGCTAAGGGTTGAGATATTAGGCCTTTGATGGCTGTGTGATTTTCATGAAATCTTGGTTATTTTGTCATGCTTATTGGCGGTTATCAGGAGTTATCCAGTTGTAATATGTTCAATTTTTGTAATAAAGAGGTGCTGATGTAGATATTAGAGCTATTCACATTTGCCTTGATTGTGGATAGATATACTAGATGAGCAGGTAAGAGCAGAAAGGCATATCAATCATACTAGTAGATAAGAGCAGGTGAGATACTAGATGCATTTTAACCCAAAAGTTAAAAAAAAAGAAAAAGAAAAAGAAAGAAGCTGATACTCCCTCAACTCCTTAATATAAGCTATCGGGCTAATTAATTATTAAAAACTACTCAATTTTAAGTATAATTAATGTATGTTTTTAATCGTCCCCCCCCCCCAATTCACAAGGAAAAAAAGGGAGTAGTTGAAATTATTATAATAATAAATGACAACCATTGCCAATATTGTAAAAAGTATTTAGAATAAAGTTGTATGGCTATGGTTAAAAAAAAAAAAAAGCTAAAAATCACACTGGTCAATAAATTGATTGAAACAGTGATTTAAGGATTAGCGGATCATATTAGGATCAACCTATAGTTAAACTGGTAATAATTAAAGCAAAAAATTTGATGAAAAATTACTGTATGTATATAATAACAAGTAAAAATAAATATATAATGAGTCTAAGTATTAATATAATAACACTACAATGAACAAAGTTTTGAGTGAAACAATAATGTTGATACAAAAGTTGTCAATTTTATATTAACTAATTTAAACAAAAAAAACTTTAACCCATCAATATGTAGTTTATAGTTATACAATTATATCTGACCAAAAAAAAAAAAATCCTCCGGTCCTTATTATAAGACCCCATTTGACTTTTTATTTGGTTCTAATTATAAGACCCCAATCCATTTTTTCTCTTATATTTATGTATTTTTTTCAAAATAATCCTTCTAATAATGATAGTTTTAGCCAATATACTTAATTAGCAAAGATATTTTAGGAATGACAACACTTATTTATTATAAATAACCAACTTAACTTACTTCCTTAATCTCCTCAAATAAGTCAATTGGGTCTTATAATTAGGACCGGAGGAGTAGTTATACAATCATAAATAACGATTTCGTGATTCAAATACAAAAATAAAATAAAATTATAATCAAGTGTGAAAGAGAAGTACAGTCTGAATTCACTCATTCATTAACTTGACTTTCAAATTTTTTTTAACTGCCCAAGGAAATTGTACTGTATGTCGGTATGCCTTGGCCATTTACAACCCTCTTCTTTCTTCATTCTTGTGTTCAGGATTGGATTTTCAATTTCTTCAGTGGCTGGGAGTTGGGAGGCCTGAAAGCTTGAGCAAGTCATCGTCTTCTTTCGTGGTTCAGGTAAGAGCTTTTCTTACTTGGTTTTCAACTTTCTTCTTCTATCTACTCTTTTTCACTTTTCCCATCTCTGATTCATTTCTTCTCCCTTTATTTTCCAGTTTATACTCTAATTTTTCTTTTCTTTTCTTTACTTATTTTCATCTTGGATCTTCTTCTTCTCTCATCTTCTCTCT
Organism: Neltuma alba; assembly: GCF_004799145.2. NCBI lineage: Eukaryota > Viridiplantae > Streptophyta > Magnoliopsida > Fabales > Fabaceae > Neltuma > Neltuma alba. The sequence continues at coordinate 100,141 of NW_021632253.1, read as the reverse complement.
TCCTCTCCTCTTCTTTTCATTGCCTATTTTTCTACTTCATCTCCATTGTCATAAGATTCATAGAGCACAACACAAACGAACTTGGACGACCACTTTTTTCTTCCTTTTAATTCTCCCCCCCCAAAAAAAAAAAAAAAAACAGCCCGTTCAGATCTAAGAATTTTAATTCAGGTAGCCCACCAACTTGGTAGGGTTAGTGCTGTGGCGAACTAATAAAAAGAAATACCCCACATTTCTGCGCATAAAAAAATTAAATATATATGATAAAAATATGCAAAATTATAAAAAAGAAAATATCTAATTGTCATCCATCCAACATGAATGGTTTTGAGTTTCTTTTTTTTTTTCTTTTTTTGGGCCTTTTGATCGTGGAATGGTTCTGAGTTTCGACACGCATATATATTAAGGATTAACATTGTATATTCTCAGCGTTAAAGTTTTTATAAAAAAATTCCAGTTATTTTTTTGGAGGAATTACACGCAAAAAAAGAAAAGAAATTAGAAAATCACATACAACATGAAATGTTAATAAAAATCGTTAATATTTATAAATAATAACTACCAAATCTAATTTACAATTTAGTAATTTTTGACTCTTTTTTTAATCATTTTTTTCTTATTTTTTAAACATAACACACGAATATATAAATAAAATATGTTTTTTTTAAAATTATATTTGGACTAACACTGAGCCTCCTACAATTAATTGATGGCTACTTGTGTGTGTGTGTGTGTGTGTTCCCACGTATTCCGGGCATGGTAGGGAAGGGATTGATTGTTTACAAGTTATAACGTACGAAAAGAACTTCATATATGTTCTTTTTATACTCCTCCGGTCCTAAATATAAGACCCTTGTACTATAAGGGTCTTATATTTAGGATACAAGGGTTTTATATTTAGAACCGGAGGAGTAGTATTTTTGGCTTCATTTTAATCATTAAAATGCAACGGAATGGTGATTTGATAGTATACAAGGGTCTTATATTTAGGACCGGATAAGTAGTATTTTTGGCTTCATTTTAATCATTAAAATGCAACGGAATGGTGATTTGATAGTTCCGGGCAAAAGCAACTTTGAACTGAGACAGCTTAGTATGAAGGCGCCAGGCAAACAAACATAGGAAGTTAGAATAACTTATGTTTTAAGTGAAAATTACATTCAGGTCCCATACAAGATAATTAATTCACAAAAAGTCTCTTAAAATCTCAAAATAATTCCAAAGTCCCCAGGAATCTGTGTGTAATAAATTGTAATTGTGAAATTACCTCTTTACCCTCATTCATTTACAACCTTAACAGTGGCTGTTGACAACCCAAGGAGAAGTAGTTAACAACCTCGGCAGTGCCCCTGGTATCTCACAGAGTGAGTTGTCAGGGGCACTGCCGAGATTGTTAACCATTTCTCCTCGGGTTATCAACAGCCACTATTGATGTTGTAAATAAATTACTACAATAAATAGGTAATTTCATAATTAATTTATTACACACAGGTCCTCGAGGACTTAGGAATCATTTTGGAATTTTCAGGGACTTTTTATGAATTAATTGTCTTGTATGGGACCTATGTGTAATTTTTCCATGTTTTAATTATGAAAACGTTGCTATATTTGATTTGAAATACAGTTGAAATCTCAACACACTGTTTCCGACTGCAGATTGAGTCATGGCTGAGACGTGTGTTTATAACGATAGAGTTATAGAGCCACTTACAAAGAAGAACTCGAGAGAGTGGTTTGATTTGGTTAAAAACTATCTGATAGCTGTAAGTCACAGATGAGATAGAAAGAGAACAAAAATGTTAGAAAGAGAGAACAAAAACGTTAGAAAGAGAGAGAAACTAGAGAGAGATTCCATGAGCTTCCATAGGAGTGACCTTGAGACCACCCCCCAAAAACATTTTGCCGGATCGTCCTATGGCCGAGACGGTGGTTGGAGATGGGAGAGCAAGTACCATTCCAAGTCCAAATGAGATAGAAAGCAGAAGGGAAGCCTTGGAGGAGACCACTCATGGGTCTGGGTCTGGAGGAAAACTAAGGAGAACAGAAGGAAACTTCACAGGATAGAGCTCATTAGTACCCTGTAGAGAAGACTGGATGGAAGACGACGAGATAGTGCCGACAATGGTGCCCCAAATGCCACTGTCATATAGAGAAGCTTTGAAACCAAAGACAGGGGAGATAGGAAACAGAGGAAAAGAGAAAGAAGTAGAAGGGTGGGATAGAAGCCTCATTTTTGAAGATGATAATAAGTTGAAACAAGAGGTATCCATGGTAGATATTATAACGGGACTGAAGATTATGTTCACTGAAGAAGAGTGTAGACGGATGGCAAAAAAATGGGAGAAATCTCTCATTATTAAGCTATTAGGGGAGCTGATTGGCTTCATGCAAATGAGAAGGAAGGTGTAGCTCTTGTGGAGCAAGTCTGGGTCAGTTTCCATCTCAGATATAGGGAATGGCTTCATGATGGCAACGTTCTAAGAATGGGATAATTACTACTTTGCTCTTGAAGGAGGACCTTGGATGATCACGAACTAGTATCTAACGGTTCAAACATGGAAGAGCAACTTCAACCCCTGGAATGAAAAGATTTAGACGATAGTGGTGTGGGTAAGGTTGCCGGGTTTACTGGGTGATTATTATGACAAAAAATTCTTCTATAATATGATAAACAAAATTGGGAAGGCGATAAAGGTGGATGAAATAACCCTAACCAAAGCAAGAATAATGTATGCAAGGATATGTGTTGAAGTAGACTTAAACCAACCTCTGCTCCTAGCATATTGCATTGATGGGAACCACCAAAAAATTGAATACGAGGGACTTAACTTGATATGCTTTTGCTATGGGAAGTTTGGTCATGCCTTGGAACACTGTTTTGCGAGAAGGTCACACGAAGCATGTACTCAGGCTAATGGAAACCAGGGAGGAGCATAGGTTGCTAGAGATGGAGGAAGCAACCAAAACGGGATGAAGAAATCTGAACCAATGTATGGAGGCTAGATGTTGGTGCAAGACTCAAGGAGAGGGAGATGTAGCATATAGAAGGAAGGAAAGTCAGTAGATAGTCAGAAAAAAGGCGACAAAAGTGATGTGCGCAAGTCTACTGAATCGCGGTTTGTAGTGTTGGCAAATGTGTTGGAAAAGGAAAAAGAGATTGAATTGGGGATAGAAGAATGAGAAGCACTCAAGGATATCTCTAATGATGGTGGGCAAAACGAGGTGGAAGGACAAATTGTAACCAAGCCAAAAAAGAAAAATGTGACTCCTAAGGCAAAAAAAGTAGGGGAAAGACATGCTGACAGAGGAGAAAAACTGATGGAGAGGAAAGAGAAAGAAAAGACGGAGAAGTACAGGGAAACCATAAGGGGGATGATGAAGATAGAGAAAAAACAAAGTAACCAAGTAGAAATAAATGGGCCCAGAAAAGGAGAGCAATAAGGGCAATTAATGGGCCAAACTATGAAACTGGCAAGTGAACTTGAGAGGAATAAGGAAGAGGAAAAACATGCTAACTCGCCGAATGGGCTGATAGAGAGGAGATGTAAAGTTAGATTTGGACTACAGGAAATGGAAGGGGTGGAAATAGAAGCCCATATCATGGAACATTTCCTGGAACATTTACCAGGTCAGGAAGATGAATATATGGGAGAGGAGGATGGTAAACCACCAGATCCAAGGGAGGTGCACACATACCTTGGACTCTCAGAAGTTGAAAATTGTATGCACCCACAAAACTAGGCAAAATGTGGGAGGTGATTCAAGTGGTGTTCTTTAGGGCCATATGGCCCAGAGGTGAGTTTGCTTACTCGAGGATCCTTTTCTTCCTTTTAAGTTGTTTAATGATTCTAGTTTGGAATGTGAGGGGGTTGTTGGAAAAGCCTTCAGTATTGCTCTAAAAGAAATTTTGAAGAAATTTAGATTGAGAATTGTGGTGCTAGTAGAGACCAGATGTAGTGGTTTGACTGCCCAAAAAGTTATTAAAAAACTGGGCTTTAAGTTCCAGATCCTGGAGGAAGCTCAAGAAATGTCTGGAGGTATTTGGATTCTGTGGAATGCACCAGAAATTTAGATATAGGTGGTGAAGGCGAACAGGCAATTTTTACATTGCCAGGTTGGAGGGATTGGTAGGAGTAAATGGTTTTTAACGGCTATATATGCAAGTCCGAGAGAAATGGAATGGAGGAAGTTATGGGATTAGTTAGCAAGTATAGCACTATCAATGTATGAGCTGTGGCTTTTGGCTAGAGACTTTAACGATATAAAGTCGCCAGAGGAGCAAAAAGGTGGAAGTGAAGTTAACCTCAGGAAATGTGAAAGATTTAGGGAACATATTGACAAATGCAATCTAGTAGACCTGGGCGCTGAGGGCCCAAGGTTTACCTAGCGAGGGCCCATGTGTGGATTTACAAAGAGGTTGTTTAAAAGATTGGATCAGGCCCTGAGTAATACAAAGTGGAGAATCGAATTCAATGAAGCAACAATCAAAGTTGGGCCTAGAATTGAATCAGACAATCATCCCCTTTTAATTGAGATTGAACTGCGAAGAGGGAAACCAAGAAAGCTTCCCTTTCGATTTGAATCAACCTGGTGTACACATGAGGATTTTGTACCAACTATTAGGAGAAACTGGAAGAGAGACCGAGAGGCATGGGAAGCACTTTCAGATATGGAGAATCATTTAAGGAACTGGAAAAATAATGTGTTTGGGCACATAGGAAGAAGGAAAAGGGAGTTATTAAATAGAATTAAAGGAATTCAGAGAAAGCTGCAGGAACGATGGATCTCTAGGTTGGAAAAGCTAGAGTATGAGTTAAGGAGTGAATTAGAGAAAGTTTTGGAACAAGAGGAACTTTTGTGGTTTCAAAAAGTGAGGACACAATGGTTGCAAGATGGTGATAGAAACATGAGTTTTTACCATACAAAAACAAATATAAGAAGACGGTCAAGAGTTTCTATGCTGAAAAATGATCAAGGGGAATGGATGGAAGGGAAAGAAGAGGTAGGAAGATACATAAAGGAAAATTTCCAAAATCTATTTATGGAGGAGAATGAAGACCAAAACTGGGTCCAAACAACACATTCCTGGCCTTGTATCACAGAAGATCAGAGAAATGGGTTGAATAGTGACATCATTGCGGAGGAAGCGAAAAACGCAATATTCTCTATTGGCAGTCTAAAAGCACCTGCCAATGATGGTTTCCCTGCCCTGTTTTTCCAAAGAAATTAGGCTACTGTGGAAAGCAGCATATGTGACTCTATTCTTAGACTTTCGGAGAACCCTGCAAGAATTCAAGAGATCAACCAAACATTGGTCATGCTCATTCCAAAGATTGATCAACCAGAGAGGGTAAATCATTTGAGACTAATTTTATTATGTAATGTGCTCTATAAGTGTATCTCAAAGATGATTGTCCATAGAATGAGGGAGGTGATGAGCAACATTGTGTCCCCATGTCAAGTGAGCTTTGTGCCTGGAAGAAATATACAGGATAATATTATTATAGTACAAGACCTTGTACACTCCACAAGGCAAAAGAAAGGGCAAAAAGGTTTCATGGTGATCAAGGTAGACCTTGAAAAAGCTTATGACAGAATGAGTTGGAGTTTTATTGGAGCAAGTCTTAGGTGAACTAAAGTGGCCGAGTAGATTTGTGGAAAGAATCATAAAGTGCGTTACTGCTACTAGCACAAGCATTCTGTGGCATGGAGAAAAAACCGAGGAATTTAATCCCTTGAGGGGTCTAAGACAAGGTGATCCAATCTCCCCTTATCTCTTTGTACTTGGAATGGAAAAGCTCACACATATTATCCTTGATAGAGTGAGAGAGAAAAAATGAAAAGGAATGAGATCGGGTCGAAAAGGACTAATGATATCTCATATGATGTTTGCTGACGACCTTGTTCTTTTTGCAGAACCTAACATTGAACAATTGCAAATTGTGCTTAATTGTTTACAGGAATTTGGCGAAATGTTAGGACATAAGGTGAGCTTAGAAAAGACACAAATCTACTTCTCTCAGAATGTCAAGCAACATATGAGGAGAGAGATATGTAGAAGGAGTCAATTTAGATAGGTGGAGGACATCAGAAGATACCTTGGTGTAGAAATATCATTTCCATGAAAAAGGTCTGAAAAGTACAGGAAAGTGACTGAAAAGGTGCAGAAGAGGCTAAGTGGGTGGAAGGTGGCGAGCTTATCATTGGCAGGAAGAATGACTTTGGCCAAAACTGTAACAAGCACAATCCCTTTCTACACAATGCAACATGATAAAACACCAAAAGGGATAGTAGAAAAATTAGAAAGGGAGCAGCGTAGATTCATTTGGGGTAAGCAAGATGGTAGGAGAAGATGGCATGTCATAGCATGGGATACATTATGTAAGGCTAAGGAGGAAGGAGGAATGGGAATGAAATTGTTGGAAACAATGAATGAGGCTTTTTTAATAAGGCTTTTTTAATGAAGCTGCTGTGGAGAATACAAAAGGAACCAGAAGATTTATGGGTGCAAGTATTGAGGGGAAAATACCACAAATGCGACGATGAAGGAAAAGCAGAAATAATTGCCAGGAGCACTGATTCAACACTATGGAAAGCACTGGTTAAGAGTAGAGAAAAATACATACTCAGTGTTAGGAAGGAAGTCAAGAATGGTAGAAATACTAACTTGTGGAGAGACCAATAGTGTGATGAGGAAGAGCCACTGTAGAGATTTAGGTTGCAGGAAGACCCAACTGATAGAAACCTGAAAGTAAATGATCTCATTGATGAGGAAGGCGAATGGAACCTGGAAGCCTTGGAAGGAAAAATTCCAAGAGATATACTAGAAAGAATTAGACAGTTACCGCCTCCACAAGAGCAAGCAGGAGAAGATACCGTAAGATGGAAATGGACAAATGGCTTCATCAAACTATTTTTGTGGCAGACAAGACACAAGAGGCTCCCTACCAAACAAGTTACTAGGTGTTGGGATGGGGGCCAAGGCTATTGCCCAGTATGTCAGTTGGAAGAAGAAACTCACATAAATGTGTTGAGGGACTGTCGAATGGCTAGAAATCTATGGAAGAAGATGGTGAACTGTCAGAGACAAGGAGAATTCTTTGAAGGCGGGCTGGGCCATTGGCTAGATCAAAATCTAAGGAAGAGCAGGAAGGAGAAGGACGAGATATTTTGGTCGGAATTATTTGCAATTGGGTGCTGGCATCTTTGGAAGTGGAGAAACTTTCAGGTACATGACGAGGACTAGAAGTTGCCAGGGAACCCACCAGCAATAGTGAAACAATATTTGGAAATTTGCAAGCAAAGATGGATGCCAGAACAACCAAGAGAATAGGAAAGAGTGATTAGGGTAGGATGGAAACCACCAAGTGCTAAATGTGGACGGTACCAAAGATAGGGGAGGCAGAGTTGGGTGCAGAGGAGTAATCAGAGGAAGTTGTGCGGAATCATTAGGTGGATTTGCTAGGAAGCTGGATGTCCGTGATGTAGAAAGCACTGAAGTTTGGGGTATAATAGAAGGTTTGAGATTATGCTGGAGCCTCGGCTTTCGGAAAATAGAGGTGGAGTGTGATGCAAAACAGATCGTGGAAGATATTAAAAGGGGCAGCTTGATACAAGGGAACCAATTGATTACTCTCAAGCTGAGGGACTTGATTAGTCATGATTGGCAAGTACGGTTTATTCATATCTATAGAGAGAGTAATAGATGTGCTGATAAGCTAGCCTCAGTGACCAGACAAATGAGGACGGGGAAAATAGTGTGGATGACACTGCCAAAGGAGATGGAGGAGATACTCCAAGAAGATCTAGTCAGAACTGAGTTTCCACGTCGGATAATAGTCTAGTTTTTTTCTTGCTTCTGTTGTAACCAAAAAAAAAAACTATCTCATAGCTGATCGTCTTTGGGGAGTAATGATTGATGATGCAGCTGCTCATCAAGATGATCCCTCTTGGAGACAAAATAATGAAGAAGCATTGCGCATCTTACGCATCTCATGCTCGACCCAGATTCGCCATCTCATAGAAGGAGTCGCTGAAGCCAAGGCTGCCTAGCGCATTCTTCATGACATCTACGTCGACAAACCATCTAGTAACCTTGTATATATACTCTTTTAGTCCTGAATATAAGACATATTTATGATTTTGACATATTACTGCTATTAATCATAATCAAAGCATTATGAATCTTATATTTAATATATAAGGGTAAAGGTGCACATTTACTCCTAATCTTAATTTTTAGGTGTGCTCAGTATCCTGATCATTTTAGTGGTGCAATTCTACCTATAATCTTTTTTTCTTGGTGCAATTCTACCCTCAAGGCTAAATTAAAATTGCACTCAAAGATCAAGAGTAAGATTACATCAAAAAATATAAGATCATGGATAAAATTATACCCAAAAAAATATGAATAAAATTACATCAATAAAAAGATCGTGCTAGATGCACCTAGGAAATAAGATCAAAAGTAAATTTGCACATTTACCCAATATTTGAGTATATATATTAAATTTATATCAAATCCAAAATTATAATGAAATGAATAAAATCATAATTTCGAATTCAAAAAATAAAAATAAATAAGTGTAATTACATTTAAGTCATAAATAAGTAGATTAATTGGTTATTTTCTCAGTTTCTTTTCAAGCCAAACTTCAACATTTGCATGCTATTTTTCAGTATGAACGTGTTGGAATTCCTATGTAGTTGGTTTTAAAAAAAAATAAATTCTGGACTTATATGTAATTCTATCTAAGAAAAATATAATAACATGCCAGTTGTTACCAATTTAGATCGTTACCTGTCATAATTTCATCGCAGCACTTGTGAGGTTTAAACAATCACTATCGTTTTTATATATAATTACAGTAGAAGTCATATTAGAAAATGGTTTTATTTTATCTAATTATTTAATACTACTTCCGGTTATTAATATAAAAACTATTTTGATTTTGAATTTGATTTTAAATAAAACTCCAATCCACTTTGTCTCACATTTATCTATTTTTTTTCCAAAGTAATTTTTGTAGCAATTGTACATGTTAAATATTCAATCAAATGGTAATTTTAAAAAATACATTATTAGCAAGGATATTTTAGGAAAGACAATACCTAATTATTATAAATAACTAATTTAACAAACTTCTTTAACCTACTCAAATTAGTTAACTTACTATTATATTAAAAACTAGAGGTAGTATAAAGGTTAATTTGACTTTTAATTTAATCCTAAATAAATGATTTCAATCTACTTTATCTCTCATATTTATTCATTTTTTTTACCAAGACAGTCCTTATAGTAGTTGTACATGTTAAAAGTTTCATCAAATATTAAAGATAATACACTTGATTAGTAAAAGTATTTTAAGGAAAATAACAACTATTTATTACAAATAATTAACTTACAAATTTTCTTAAATATACTTAAATTAGTCAATTAGCTCCTATATTAAAAACCATAGCTAGTTCTATATCATATACTATCTATTTACAATGCATGAGCACAATACTAATTAGTTGCAAAGTTTTGTACAATTGGCTGGTCTTCTCAAAGAAGCTTTTCAAGAACATGGTTAAAAGACGTATCTGTGTGGTGCGACAACAGATAGGAATGACCAATGAAATGATGAAAAAAAGGGATATTTTTTGCTATGAATTAGGTCCCCTTAATTTCAATTTCTTAGTTTGTTTGCCCTCCAGTTTCTTGTCAGGTGTAAAGAAACGATGAAGAAAAAAGAAAAATTAGCAAGTGAGGAGGGAGAGTTCAGAAAAAGAAAAAAAAAAAAATCCTATAACGATATCGTAATAGTCCTAAAAATAATATAAGATAAATAATCATTTATTAATTAATGTTTTTATTATTTATTGGATATTTTTAACATGAGGAGATTATTGGCCACGGAACTTTGGTGGCTGGTTAGTATTCGGATTTAGAATTCGAATTATGTGTAAAAAAAAGGTTTTATTTGTCTTTCTTTTAGTAATAATGATAAGTTAACTAGGAATGTTTAAAATGTCAAATAGTACACACAGCTATAATTTTATTAGCTTATTTTTAAATACATTTTAATATTTCATTCTAAAAAAAAATCTTAAATCTTATCACACCCCCCATTTAACCGTAAGTTTTCCCACTGAGTACTCATCGTTCTTGACTGATGTTAGTCAGATCGAGCTTGATTCAATTAATTAGATTATGTTCCAACAAAAAGGAATTTACCCATCTGACTCTCAGCCACAATCATTGTGTGAAATGTCACTTCGCATTGTACTCTAGCCGTTTGTTGTATTGCCACTAAGAGACTATTGACTCGTTGATGGTAAACTAAACATTATAATATCATTTGCGTCTGAGTAGCACGTAATGTGTAATCATCAAATCGATTCTCAAATATGCATATATACTACCCCGATTTATTAATATAAAATCTTATTTGATTTTTATTTTGATTCTAATTATAAGAATCCAATCCATTTTATTTCTTATAGTTATTTATTTTTTTCTAAAGTAGTCCCTCTAGTAATATTCGTTCTAATTAATAAACTTAATTAGTAAGAATATTTTAAGAAAGACAATGCATATTTATTATAAATAACTAACTTAACTTACTTTATTAATCTTTTCAAATTAGTCAACTAACTCTTATAATTGAGACCGGGGGTAGTATAGATATATGAAAGGATAAGGTGCTTAAATATCTATTCCAGAAGCACCTACAAAGAAGCAACCAGCACCTAAAAATTTTTTTGGTTCTTATATGTTGTGGAAGTTTTATTTCGTAATATTTCTGTTATAAACCATTATTTATCATTAAGTTTGACTATTAAAAACATTGACCCACCAACATAATTTAGAGGTGAATAACAGCTAGTATATTTTTGCTACGAAAATAAACTTTCAAAGCATATAAGAGTCTAAATTTTTTTTCAATTTCTAGGTGTTCTTTTAAGCTCAAACTCTACAGAAATTCAAAGCAAAGAACATAGAAGAAGGGACGAAAATACAAAGAAGAAGGAAATAGAAAATGGCAGGGATTCCAGGGAGAAGAGAATCTGTGGAGAGGAGAATTCAAGTAATGATTGCACAACCCGCATAACTACTTTTGTCCTTGTGGTGTATTGCAGCATGTTTTCCCTTTTACTTTCCATAATTTCTCACATCTCCCTCGGCCCTTTTTACTTTGCCTGTCACATATCCCTGATTTAGGCTCCAATTGGATCACCTTTGAGGCCCACACAACGACAAGTTTTAACGAAAAAGCTGACAACGGGCCCTTGATTTTGTGACCATGTTCACTCTTTGAGACCCTATAATAATTTTCTCTAACAAAGAAACTAAGAAAGATAAGAGTATGAGGCAATGTGGCCATAATTGGATTATAGCAGTAAATTCCTACGATAATTAGGAGGCTCATATATAAGTATACTCTTTTACTCCTATTTATAAGGTAAAGAAGGAATGTTTTATTTGGTCATATTTATAAGTCACTTCATTAAATTTTTAATATGAATGTACTAGTTTACTTTTCATTTATCATTATACATTATTAGTTATTTGAAAAATGTATATATTAAATAGGAGTATAATTGAAAAATTATTACATTTTAAGCCTGATTGGTTTGTGTAAAACATATTAAAATTGATTTATAAATAAAATCAGAAGAGTAATAATTTGTATCCATATTATGAGAATGATTAGCAAGTTAACCAATACAACTATTAATTTCTTTTGAAAACATTTTTTATACAAATTTCTTGTGAAAAACATGCTTACGAACATCCTTATTATGGGATAATGGGCTATTTGTGATAACACTGATTACAAGAGACAACTTTTGGACATGGTTTGTTACTAGTTATGAGGGATACATTGGTGATGATTCCTTTTCTTCTTCTTTTTTTCCCCCATGTTATTCCTATTTAGTTACTTATATTAATATCATTGCGCATCAGGATAAATTGTTTAGATGGTAATTTCTCTCTCTTACGCTCTCTCCCCTCATAAATAAGGATATTTAAAAAAAATATTTTTTATATATTCATCATCTATTTGTCTTTAATTAATTTTAATCAACTTTTTGATCAACTTGGTTTTGTTAACTGTCTCTTTTTCATATATATATATATATATGATTTTGTTAATTATCTCTTATAAAAATTAACAGAACTATATCATCGAAAAAAAGAGAGATAAAAATCAGTGCCTCAGACCATGACGAACTAATAAAAAGAAATTGTACATAAAAAATTAAATATATATAATCACAATGTGCATAAATATAAAAAAATATCTAATTCTCGTCTGACAATGAATGAACGTCCTTGACAGACACAGTCTCCTTTATTATAAAAAAATAATTAGTAAAATCACGCAATTCAAAATGTGAGTTAAATTTACTTAAATGTAATAATGTGCATGATATATATACATATTTTTTAATTATATCCTTATTTATAAAGAGAGTACATGAGAGATAAAAAGTCAAACTGTGAAAATTTATTGAAAATTTATTATACAGAGATAATGAGTAATATATATTTAATAAAAGTAAAAGTGAAAAGACTAGTTTAAAATTTTAGAAAAAAGAATTTGTTTTGTATATTTAGGATACTAAAATGAAAACCAATGTTTCTTTCTTTTCTTTTGGTACAAAAAAGATTGTTTCTTACGAAAACGAAGTGGAGGAAATTAGTATATATTATCAACTGGACTTTAAAAAAAAAAAAAAACTCAATTAGCTATAAGTCGCTCGTTGGGCCCCTCCACCTCCCTCCATAAAAAGAAAACGTGACTTACAGCTAATTGCATTTTTCTGGGGGGCCCAACGAACGACTTACTGCTGGTAAAAAAAGTGACTTACTGGCTTTTTTTTGGGGGTCCAACGAAGGATTTACAGCCGTAAGTCAAGTTTTTTTTTACCAGCAGCCGTAAGTCAAGTTGCCCCCTTGCATTTCATCCCGAATATATAATAATAACAACAGCATTATAAAAGTAAGTGACAAGTGGAGGGTCCCCAAAAAAATATACTATGTTGGAGACTTTGACTACCAAATTCAGAAGACTTGTTGTATACGTTGATGTTGTCTTCAAATATCAGTCCATACATCTCTCATTGCTTCCTGCGCTCTCTGCTCTGCGTCCTCTTCTCTTCTGAATAATCTCTTTTGTTCTCTCTTAAACGCCGAAGGAAAAAGGTAAAAATACATAACTTATTTCCTTTTAATTGTATTCTCTATTTTGTTCTGTTGTTCTGTTGTTATATTGATTTACATAGAGGTCGATTTCTCTCTTTTTAATGGTGATCTTTATTATTCACATTTATTCTGTATAGCTGAATATGTTATAAGTTATAAGCTAAATATTCTATTTTAAAATTGTGCAAAATTAGTGGGAGACTACCTGTTTCTTTGAGTTGTTTGCCTTCTATTGTGTTCTCCAGGCCAAGTTCTTTTTTTAACCCCGCTCTCTCTGTCTCCATCAATTGCTTGAATCCCTTTTTATGTCTGAGCATCTTATACCCAAAAATAAAAAAAGGCTTGCCATCATCAGAAAGGTCTTCAGTTAACGTCGTCTCCTTCCCCACTGTTCTCGCGACTTCTCCGACATGAGTAGTATGAGCTCGTCCATCAAACTCGTGAAAACACCACGAATTCCAGCTGCATCCCACTTGTTCATCTGATACATTTCCCCAGTTCCCCTTTCTTCCTTTTTTTTTTTTTTTTTACTGGATCCACGCAAGTCTCTCTCCCTTTAAACAGTTTCTTAAATTGAATCCATGCTAGTTATAGAATTTATCTTTACTTTATTGTTAGATTTAGTTTATTTTTCATTTGTTCCTTTATTTTCTGTGATCCTCTTATCTCAAATTTACTTTCCCTTAGTCTAGACCCTGAATATTCTATCTTAGTAATATAAGCTCAAAAAAATGAACTTTGTACGAAACCCCCATTTTATTTAAGGTTCTCTTCCTTGTTCTCTTTTCTGCTTCGGCTTCATTCCCTGTCTTCCTACCCTACCCCTATGAGCTATATGGACATGACCCAGGGAACGCACTTCCTTTATTGACCTTCAAACCTGAACCAGACCATACGCTATAATTTTTGCAGAGCATGCTCGATGTACTGCCTGATGATATCTATCGTGGAAGGAACAGTGAGTTGGGTATTTTTTTGGGGGGTGAGGAGGAGAAGATTTAACGCAAAGTTATAATGGTGTTTGTTTTATTTAACTGTAGAGGTTAATGGATCTAATAGGAGAAAGTTAAAGGATCTAATAAAAAGAAAATAAATTACAAGGACCTCATTCCAAACTGATGAAAACTAGAAGGACTTCTAAATTAATTTTTCTGCAAAAAAAAAAAATCATTCGTCCTTTTTAATTTTTATATTATATACCGAAAAGTTTCTGAAAAAGGAGAACTGCCAAACTTTTTTTTTTTTTTTGGTAATTGCAGAAGGATCACATGTGAAAGAAAACTGATTAAATTATCGTTCTAATAATGAATGAATTCATTGTCGATCGCTTTAATCTCATATTTATTATATACTTTTTTTTGCCATTGTTTATTATATACTTTTTCTCCTATGAATTTTGCACCTTTGTATATATGTATATGCTTTTTTGCTTAATTATCCTCTTGTGTTCTAATCCAGGCAAAATTCAAAAAACAAAAAAACAAAAAACAAAAAACAAAAAGGATCCCTTGGCTAAAATCTCTAAGGAAAAAAAGTAAGAATATGTGTTTCCTTTTATTTGTATATTCTGTTTCTGTCATTTTTATTAATTTCTTATCGTTTCGTTAGGCTCTTGATGTATTTTAAAATTATATTTAGACTAAAACTAAGCCTCCTACAAGTAATTGATGGTTACTTATACATGTGGGTGTATAGATAAGTTCTTACTTATTCCGGGCATGGCAGGGAAGTGATTGATTGTTTGCAAGTTATACAGTACGAAAAGAATTTCATATATTTTTTTTCCAAGACAATGATTGTTTATAGTATCTTTGCTTTCATTTTAATCATTAAAATGCAAGGGAATGGTGATTAGATGATTCAGCGCAAAAGCAACTTCCAACTAAGACAGCTTGGTGCGAAGGCGCCAGGCAAACAAACAATAAAGTTAGAATAACGTATGTTTTAATTATGAAAACGCTGCTATATATGATTTGAAATACACTTGCAATCTCAACATAGTGTCTTCATTTGCAGATTGAGTGACTTATGGCTGAGACCTGTGTTTATAACGACAGAATTATAGAGCCACTTACGGAGAAGAACTCTGGAGAGTGGTTTAATTTGGTTAAAAACTATCTGATAGCCCACCGTCTTTGGGGAGTAATGATTGATAATACACCTACTCATCAAGATGATCCCTCTTGGGGACAAAAGAATGATGAAGCATTACGCATCTTACGCATCTCATGCTCGCCCGAGACTCATCATCTCATAGAAGGAGTCGCTGAAGCCAAGGCTGCCTGGCTCATTCTTCATCACAACTTCACCCACAAACCATCTGGTAACCTTATATATATAACCCTATATATATATAGGGTTAGAAAGAGAAAACGAAAGTAAAGGAATAAAACTGAGATGAAATCGTGATGATCTATTCATAGACAGAGCTACAGTATATATAATATGTACGTTGAGATAATCTCGCGATACTGTTGTTGCATGATCACAATTTGATATATATCATATAATATCCTAAGATTCTAATTTGAACCAGTCTTGATATCACGTGCCGTTATGCATGCTTGTTTTATTGTATTGGGCTAGGAGAGGTGGATCTAATGATCTACTAATAGTCGCCCTCAAGCGAGAGGGTCCCAAACATACCCCGAGCTTGTTACGTAGATAGACAAACTAAGTGTGACCTAGAGGTTTAGTGAGTAGGTCACCTATCTGTTCACGAGTAGGAACATAGCATACAGAAAGTTGATGAGCAAGCACCTAATCTTGCACAAAGTGAATATCAATGTCAATATGTTTTGTGCGGGAGTGGTAAACAGGGTTCTTAGAGAGTGTCGCAGCACTTACTTTATCATACCATATGATCAGAGTTCGTTTAAGTGGGAACTTCAACTCTATTAAAAGGGACTTAAGCCAAGCAATCTTAGCTGCACAATTTGCCAATGCTCGATATTCTGACTCCGTGCTTGATCGAGAAACAATGCTGTGCTTCTTGGATGACCATGAAATGAGGGATCCTCCAATATATACACAATACCTAGTCACAGACTATCTATCATTTGGGCAGGCAGCCCAATTTGCATCAGAGTATGACACAAGATCAAGGTGCTTCGATCTTCTTAAACATAAACCATGCAAAACAGTACCTTTGATATAACGTAACATCAGCTTTACAGCTTGCCAATGTGCTGTAGTAGGACTGCTAAGAAATTGGCTAAGGTGGTTAACGGCATAAGAGATGTCAGGGCGTGTGTTTGTCAAGTATTGCAAGGCTCCAATAGCACTTCGAAACTTAGTTGGGTTTGCAAGTGGTTATCCTTCAGCTGCTGTAACCATGGGCGTCTTGCATGGTGCAAAGTAGAGCATGTTGAATTTCTTGAGAATGTCTATTGCATATTTTGCTTGACCAAGGTGCAGTCTGTTCGAGTCTCTCTGTATCTCAAGACCCAAGAAGTAATGAATGTCACCCAAGTCTTTTAGACTAAAAATTGCATGAAGTCTTGATGTAAACTTACGTAGGTGGGAGAGATTGTTGCCCGTAATCAAAATATCGTCGACATATATAAGAGTAATAATGATGTAGTCTGACTGCCATAGAATGAAAAGAGAGTTATCACTCTTAGTGTTGTAGAAACCCCACTAGAGCAACACATTATGAAGTCATTCGAACCAAGCTCTTGGAGCTTGCTTGAGCCCATACAATGCCTTTTTCAATTTACAGACATGGTTTGGTTTTGTGGGATCAACAAATCCTTCCGGCTAAGCCATGTAAACATCCTCTGTAATCCAACCATTAAGAAAGGCATTATTTGATATCTAATTGCTTGATTGGCCAGTTAAGAGAAACAGCGATAGATAAAACAAGTCTGATGGTTGTAATTTTAGCAACAGGACTGAAGGTAGCTCCAAAATTCACACCAGCATCTTGTTGGAATCCCTTTGCAACAAGTCTTGCCTTTTGTTTATTAAGAGATCCATTAGCATTATATTTATTCTTGAAAACCCAACGACAATCAATAACATTGATATTTCTCTTAGGTGCGACAAGCTCCCAGGTTCCATTTTGAATGAGAGCATCATACTCAACTTTCATAGCCTCATACCACTATGGGATCTGCAAAGCATCAGAAGCTTTAGTAGGTTCATCATTTTCTACTGAGGAGTGTGAAAGGACACCAATAAATAGATGTTTAGGCTTGAAAACTAAGCTTTTTGAACGTGTGACCATTTGATGGCCAATGTGTTGTTCAGTAGATTGAGGTACTAAAGATGAGGATGACTGAGGAGATGACATAAATTCACTGCTTGGGAGATAATCGTCGGTATTGGATTGAGAGAATGTGGTCTCCCCCTGTGGTGTAGGTGGGTCTATAATGTTAGGCCTAAGAGAGTGATTTGGTGTGCACAACTCATGATTAGAAGCATGATGGATGGGTTGTGAGTGTTGAAGACTTGTTGGGAAAGTTGAAATTGAAAAGGTTCAAACTTTAGTAGGCTAAGTGTGATGAAGGAATCCATCTTTGAAAGGGAAGTCCTTTTCATTAAATACCACATACCGAGAAATAAAGATTTTTCCTATTGCAGAGAGGCACTTAAATCCTTTGTGAACACCACTGTAACCAAGAAAAACACACCGCGTAATGTGAAACTCCAATTTGTGCTTGTTATATGGTTTAAGATAAGGGTAGCAGGCGCAACCGAAAATCTTTAATCTACTATAATCAGGAACCTTATTGAAGAGTGTATAAAGAGGAGATTTTCCTACAAGAACAGGTGTAGGAAGTAAGTTAATAAGATAAATAGCAGTTTGAAAAGCTTCCCACCAGTACCGTAAGGGCATATTTGCTTAAGCTAACATGGAAAGACCAAATTCAACTATATGACGATGCTTTCATTCTGCTCGACCATTTTAGGGAGACATGTATGGGCATGAAGAATGAAATTGTATGCCTAAGTCATTAATAATATTAGCCAAGCTCTTGAACTCTCCACCCCCATCACTCTGCAAGGATTTAATTTTTTGTTCAAACATAGTCTCTGCCATATTCTTAAAATGGATAAAGGCAGCTTTCACATCACTTTTTATTTTTGAGAGGATATATCCATGTAAAGTGACTGTAATCCTCTATAAAATGAACATATCAAAATCCATTAATCAAATGAATAGGTGCCAGCCCCTAAACATCAGAATGTATAAGGTCAAGAGGATTTTTTGCATGTGATTTAGATATGTCGAAAAGCAAATTTTTCATTTTTCCAAATTGACAAGCCTCACAAAAGGGAGTTTTATTGCTACTTGGAACTAAAAAATTATAGAGTTATAAAACTTTGGACAAAATACCATAAGATGGATGTCCTAGACGCCTATGCCATACTTCTAGTTCATAACTAGAGACAGCTTTATTCTTAGCAAGAAGAGAAAAAAATGATTATCATGCTGTGAAGCATTGTTATTCTGTACAATTATTCGAATCAACTTGTAAAGTCCTCCTCCTTCAGGAGTTGCTCGAAGTAGTATTCTTCATGTCCTCTCGTCCTCCACAAAACAGACAGAGGCGTGAAACTTAACATAAACATCATTGTCGTTGGCAATCTTCCAAACACTAAGTAAGTTTTTCATCACATGAAGGGTATGTAGAATATCTTTAAGTTTCAGCTTTGTGCCACTATTTATCAGCAAATTCTTAGAACCAATATAAGATACCTTCAGAGTGTTACCATTACCAGCATAAAAGGTGACTTGCCAGAATAAGAACGAGGATTGTCCAACTGGTTCACATCATTAGTGACATGGGTCGTGGCACCACTATCAAGGTACCAATCTGAGTCACTAAGAGTCTCTGGAGTAGCCATGAAAGCAAAGTGATAGGGAGTAGATTTTACAGTATCTGACCCATCATCATATGTCCTGTCATACTTGTGATAACAAGTCTTAGCAGAGTGACCAAACTTACGGCACAACTGGCCTTGAACTTTATCATTATTTTGGTAGTGATGTCCTCGACCACGATTGCCTGAGTCCCCTCTCCCACATGGGGGTCTGCGATTATGAGATCGTCCACGGCCATGAGCAGTGAGATTGACTGACTGAGTACCAAGATTAAGATTGGTAAACTCGTTCAGTTGTTCTAAACGTGATTCAAAGGTGAGTAGTGCAGCTTATAACTCAACCCATGAGAGGTTGTCTTTGTCAAGTAGTTGACACACTATGGGATTATAGTTAGCATCCAAACCTGTAAGGACCTGAGATACTAAATCAACAGATGAGATAGGATTACCGGCGAGTTGTAAGTTGTCAAAGATGGATTTCATCTTCGCAAGATAATCATCCATTGACATGGATCCTTTCCGCGTTTGTTGAAGTTCATTTCAAAGCAGTTTAATACGGACATGATTATATGATCTCGTAAGATCTTTTGTAGCTTTCCAAAGCTCAAAAGATGTTGAGCAATGAACAAGTTAAGTGGCTACTTCAGGGGTTATTATTGTAAATAGCCATCCGAGGAGCAACTGGTCGGTGGCAAGCCAATCATTGAAAGAAGGATTGGTGGTAGTGGTGATGGTCTCGGTATCTTTGTCCTTGATGAACTCTACTGAGCATGGAGTAGTACCAGTGATAAAGCCCTCGAGACGATGTCCCCGAATAATGGGCATAACAGTGCATTGCCACAGGAGATAGTTCTGTCTGTCCAACTTGACAGACATTAAGAAAGAGTTAGAAGTTGCGAAGCATGTGGCCTTTTGAATGGCCGAGCCAGCAGGAATAGAGAGCTCTTGAGAACTTGATGGACTCATGGTGGCTTGCGCCTTACTGCTCTGATACCAAGAAAGAGAAAACAACTGAGATGAAATCGTGATGATCTATTCATTGAAAAAACTACAATGTACATTGCGATAATCTCACGATACTGTTATTGCATGATTACAATCTAATATATATCATATAATATCCTAAGATTCTAATTTGAACCAGTCTTGATATCACGTGTCGTTCTGCATGCGGGTTTTATTGTATTGGGCCAGGAGAGGTGGATCTAATGATCTACTAACAGGGTTAATATTCAAATTTGTCTTGAAAGTTTTCATTCTAAGACACTGGGCACTTAGAAGCTCTTTTTGGATGCAAATTTGCCTGAAAGTTTAAAATATAATAATATTGCTGCTGTTATAATAATTTTAACAGTCAACGTTAGTTTTTTAACGCGAAGAGATAATATTGCTAAGATTTTAAACTTGGGGATAAACTTGCACCACCAAAAAAAAAGGTTTGGATGCCCAACGCTCCTAGTGACTTCT
The DNA here is from genome assembly GCF_004799145.2 of Neltuma alba. Taxonomy (NCBI): domain Eukaryota; kingdom Viridiplantae; phylum Streptophyta; class Magnoliopsida; order Fabales; family Fabaceae; genus Neltuma; species Neltuma alba. The sequence goes on along the minus strand of NW_021632253.1, from coordinate 79,650 downwards.
GAGTGACTTCCAGGACAAATTAATACATTAACCTTTATATATGCGCACAACTCTTTCCCGATTGTGTAGTTAGAAAACAACTCAATTCTTTTGTTAGCTAATGTTTGTTACTTTTTTCCTTTTATTTCCTTGTGAAGTAATGTTATTCAGTCTTCATTAGGGGGGAAAAACAATTCAATTATGACATACTGATATGAAAAAGTTAATTACTACTCGTGCTGATATATATATGTGCATGTGAATTGTTGGTTAGCTACCATGAATGCAGCGGGAGAAACTTCTTTTGACGTGGGCATTTTGTACAAAGCTATATGTGCTAACAACTTAGAGGAAGCAAAACAAATCCTTGAGCAACATTCAAGTGCTTGGACGGCAAAACTTACCGTTACAAACGGAACACCTCTCCATGTGGCTGCGCTTTTTGGACATGTAGAACTAATGGAGGAGTTGGTGAGATTAGCTGACCCAGAATTCCTGGAAATAGTTGACGATTATGGCTCTACTCCACTTGCAATTGCTGCATCGACTGGGGTCATTCAAATCGCAAAATGCATCCTTCATAAGAATAGAAACATACTGGACATTCCAGACTTGAGATTTCATCTTCCTGTTACATTGGCTATTGGTGCTGGTCGGAAAGAAATGGGACGTTTTCTCTATAAGGAAACCCCATTGGAAGTTCTCAAACCCCAAAATGGCTATCTAGGTTCTCGACTTCTTCGTGCATGTTTCGAAGCTGGTGAACTTGGTAATCAAACCTACCTACCCAGCCCTTGATGGGAACAAATATTATTTCTCTATCTAATTTTGTTGGCTTGTTTTTTCTTCCCTTTATTTCACATCTTGCCATGACTATATATAATAATTACAGATATTGCTCTGCATCTACTTGAACAATGTGAAGATATCATTTTTGCCGCAGACCACACCAATTGGACACCAGTTGCCAGTATAGCACTCATGCCAGCTACAGTTGAGAGTGCAAGTCAACTTGGATTATGGAAAAGATGGATTTATCACTGTGGGTCTCTTACTATCTTTCAAATATCTTTCTTTACAGAATCTATCTATATACTTATTATTACAAAACTTGATGACAGAAAAAAGGAAGTGTATTTTAAGTTTTCTCCAATTTAATTCTACATGTCTCTAGTAATCTCTTGTAACATCCTCGCCGATTTATACGCAAAGACTATTAAACTAAGTCATATATTCTATCCATTTTTTTTTACATTAAGTGACGCTCATTTTTCTTTTGTTTCTCTTGTCTCTCCTTTTGTTGGAAGCCATACCTATAACATCAACCACAACAATCGACAATGTTTGTGTAGACATTCAACAAGAAGGTGACGATAAAAGCATTCAAGGTATGTATACTTATAGAGAGAGAGAGAGAGAGAGAGCGTGTGTGCGTAAAAAACTCAAGCTTACTTCTAAATTCTCTCAAATGATTTAAAAATGAGGTAAATTATGAATTTTTAACACTTTGCTTGCAGCGGGGCATGGTCTACTGCAGTGGTTCATCTCTAAAGTCTATGCTTTGTTAGGTATATCATATCATATGCTGAGGCATCTCCTACCTAATGTGTACATTATCAAATAAATCTCATAAACACAACCTAGAGATAGTTACATGTGAGTTGTGAATATATATATAGGAGTAAAGAAAATATATGAGCTGAAGTTGAAGCATGCACAAGCATCTCAAATTCTGAAACTACTTTGTCGGAGGGTACCTCTTTTGAATGAGCAGCAACGTGAAATAGTTATAAATGCGCTGCACCTTGCGGCTAAAGGAGGGCTTGTTGATTTTTTGTCTGAAATATCAAAAACAAGCCCACAATTAATCCAGTTGACTTCAACATTAGAAAATTGGAACACTTTCTTCTGTGCTATTGAATATCGTCAAGCTGGGGTTTTCAGCCTAATCCATGAGTATCGCTTCAACAATTTAATGGCATCAATAGTAGGTCCGTCCGGAGGTTGCATGCTCCATGTTGCAGCCAGGCTGGTTCCTTCTAACCGCCAGCTTCACCGGGGTGCAGCTCTGCAGATGCAAAGTGAAATGCAATGGTTCAAGGTTGGAAGAAAAGCACACACACACATAAATACATCCATTCATGCATATATAATTATTTTTGTGAAATAATGCATGCAGGAAGTTGAAAGATTGGTACCTCCTGGACTTAGGGTATCTCAGAATCGTCGGGGTCAACAACCAGAAGACATATTCAAAGAAACTCACAAAGATTTAAGGGATGCAGGAGAAAAATGGATGAAGGATACAGCATCTTCTTGTTCTATTGTTGGTGCTTTGATTGTTACTGTCATGTTTGCAGCAGCTTTTACTGTTCCCGGAGGGTACGATCAAAATACTGGTTACCCAGTGTTTTTGAAAGACAAGTTATTTATACTTTTCATGATCTCACATGCACTATCATTATTTTCCTCAACAACTTCTGTGTTGACATTTTTAGGGATTTTCACCTCACGTTATGCTGAAATAGACTTCCACATATCCTTACCAAAAAAATTGATCATAGGCCTTTCTACACTCTTCTTATCCATTTTAACCATGATGGCAGCATTTTGTTCAAGCATCATTCTCATATTCCAACATACATGCTCATGGTCTTATCTTCCTGTTATTATTATTGCTAGTGTCCCAATAACTCTCTTTGTATTATTACAGTTTCCTCTTCTTCTTGATGTGATTTGTTCTACCTATGGCCCAGGCATCTTCAAGAGAAATGTAAAATAAACCCTTGGCCATGAAATGTATGTATGTGCATGCTGTTATTATCCCACTACTTGTATATTTCTACTGAATAATATATGTTTCTTGCAAGTCATATATATATACACACACAAACAAACACACATACACGTTCAAATGTTGATCGAAAGGAAGAGGAGGGGAAAGAGGATAAAAAAAGATGAGAGAATCCTTTCCAGACATTGCATAGGTGCATCTAATTTGAGGCTGGCTAATGTGGTTGAAAAGTTATATATTACCTTTGGTCCTTAATATAAGAACCAAATAATTAATTTGAAGAGATTAAAAAAATTAGTTAAATTAATTATTTGTAACAAATGTGTTTGATTTCTCTATACTACGTTATTTAATTATATAAATTAGAATTACCATTGTAACAAATATATGTATGTGCAAGTGGTTGTTATCCTATAACTTGTATATTTCTATTAAATAATATAAGTTTCTTGCAAGTCATACATATATATACACAAACATAGACGTTAAAATGTTGAAAGAAGAGCAGGGAAAGAGGATTTGAAAAAAAAAAACAGAGAGAGAATCTTCTCCAGGGGTTTAATTAACAAATTTGAAGAACTATTTACATTTTTTCTGCATAACATCCTTTTTCTTTTCTCTAATTGGCACATGTTGTTGGATATATTGTGCATTGATTCGGCTTCTATGATTCCGAAAGATGTTAACATGAACAATTTTGAAATTTTATTTCACTATCCTGACCAATGTTTTTTGGCTTGCTGAAAAAAAATTGAGCAATGTTGTTAGTTCTAGTATGATGAAACAATTCTTGGAGTTAAAATGAATTTTAAACAACAGTGGGTTGACTTATTTCTAAAAATAGTTTCATCACGCTAGGATGTAATTTAATATATTTGAGATACAGCCAATAAAATTCTTCATGTAAAATGACGAGGAAATGGAGGATATGTTGCCCTTATTCTTTCCCTACCAGCCTAGCGTGCCGACGCCCATCAAATTTTTATATTTGTAAAGTAAGTATTTAAAATTAGACTATATGGTTTAAAGAATCAAATTAAACGTTGTTCTTGGAATTTGATATTGAAATTTAAGTTTAATTTTAATCTTTCAAATTTCAAACCTGTGATTTTAATTTTTAAAATTTAGTTTGGTTTAAATGTTAGTCTTTAGAAGTGTAAGCGGTATTAATCTTTATAAACAATGTTAAAGTGATAAGACGAACTCACTAAGTGGTACTCAGCTAGATTTTGCTAGGATTAAAAAAACAATATGTCCTCAAAGTGTAATGGAAAGAATAGAAGGGGATCAGTTTCCAAAACACAAGCAGTGAACAACTACTCAAATAAACAGCAGGAAAAAAAAGTGTTAAACATTTGCATTTTGATGATCTATTTTTTTTCTCTATTATCAATGTCATTTTATGAATTTACATTACCATTTTAATGTTAGACACTTCAGCAAATTTTAACAAAATAAATTTATGACTTTACAAGTTATGAATTCACTCCTTATCAATTAGACTAATTTTTAGTAGTAGAGAGAAGAACTGTAACAATGCCCTTGATGTTGGATAGTTAGTCTTGAGGATTCCTTTTCTGTTACTTAAAAAAAAAAAAGGGGGGGGGGTGGGGCATTGAGTCAGTCACCAAGTGTTCGTCCCAACTCCCAACCCCTAACCAAATAATTAAAATTGGGTAAGGGTCCTACTTTGTAATTTGCCCATTAAAATAATTGGAGACTTGGCGGCCGTACGTTGCCGAGGGCGTGTGGCACGCAGAGGTGTCATCCTCCCTCACCAATCAAAGGTTATCTTCCACCGTGAGGGGAAAAAAGAACCACCTTCCTCTAATTTAGTAATTTTGCTTCGCTCAAGTGTTCGTTTGGAAATTGGTTCACTTCATTCTCATCCGCACAACTCTGAACTCTCTCACTCGCAAGATCAGCCATGTCCGGTGTTGTCGCAGCAGCTTCCTCTTCCTCATGCTCTGCCACCTTCTCTTCCTCCTCCAACCACCACACCATAAAAAATTCTCAGCTCCTTCAGTACTCCAAGTCCAGGTCTGTCCCTAACCCTTCATCTCAATCCCAGGTATTATTCATTCTGTTCACTTTTTCTTTGTAATGTTTTCTTGTTGCCCATTTGAATTTATGATTTTCTTGGTTCTTTTCTCCAGAAAACGTCTTTTCAGGGCCTTTCACTTCGTGAAGCCAAAAGGGTTGTTTCGGGTTCCTTCTTTGTGGTTGAGAACACGAAAGGTTCTGCCATTGCCAGAAAAGGGCTTGAGATCGCAGCTAGAGCTGCTGGTGCCGCGAAGACCATTGAGGTTGAGGTCGACAAGCCACTTGGCCTCACCCTGGGCCAGAAATCTGGTGGCGGCGTCGTCATCACTGTGAGTAACTTGCTTGTTTTCTACCTTTAATGAGAAATTTTAGCCAGTTTGGTGATTACTGTTCATGTCGTCATCAGCTCGTCCCAATTCAATTATTTCCTCAAAGGTATTCTTCCCCCAGTTTATTATGTACAGCAAACAGCACTGTGAAAGCTTGATGCGGTTGTTTTGTACAGGACTTTGATGATTTCTGTTAGAATTCTTACTGCATGTGAAAGCTATTTTGCTTTGGAATTTTAATTTGGTTAGAGGAGTGTGTGTTTAATTTATCAATGTCTTCAAGAGCATATGTTCAAATTGTAGAGAATGGGAGAATAGCGAACAGAAATTTAGTTTAGATAATTTTTTATTTAGGTTCAAAATTCAAAACTTTCCTGTCTTTTGGCCCTTTGGAATTCTGCTTAGTTTAAACATGCTCACTTTTGGCAGGCCAAATGTTAGGGATGAAAATGAAAAGAGGATTGGAAGATAGATAAAAATGATACATGTATCCTTAGATTTCTTTTTTCTTTTGGCCAAATGTCCTTAGATTAAAACAAATATAAAAATACAGTCATTGTTGAGTAATGAAAACATATGGTCGTAAGAAACAAATGCTACTTCCTTGTGATGCCAAACTGGCCAATATATATTAGTTTTTTAAGTTGTTAATGGAAACTTATGGTCTGTTTTAGGGTGTGGATGGTGGTGGGAATGCAGCTAAAGCAGGGTTGAAAGCAGGGGACCAAGTTCTGTATACCAGCAGTTTCTTTGGGGATGAACTGTGGCCAGCTGATAAGCTTGGATTTACAAAAACTGCCATTCAAGCAAAGCCTGATTCTGTCTACTTTGTTGTCAGCAGGTTTTCTTCATTCCACGCATTTTAAGCCTAAATGCATCAATTCTTAGAAGACTAAGTTGCTATTAGTTCACGCATACGCAAATGCATGTAAACACAGCTCGAATTTGTCTATAACTTATGCTCATAAAAATCTTTATTCTAGTTTCTACTTATCTTGTAATATGATGCCTCCTTTAATTCCTAGTTGGCCTGACGAATCCTGGTAGGATGCTGAAAAACTGGTTTGCTTCGCGAGTATGTTTCATAATGCATATGGTGTGTAATCATGCCAATGAAGCATGGTTGGGGTGGGACAAACAATGAAAAATCAGTATTATAGATAGCTTGACAAGTTCTGGCACACCTAGTTTAATTAACCAAAGGGGCAAATAATATGAAAACATCATGGGCAAAAGTAACTAATCAATCTGATCAGCATTAATTTTTGGTATGCATTAAGTGACGCTTTATGTTCTTCATGAAATCTGTTTCTACAACACTAATTATGCTATCAGTTTGTTGGAACAGCATCAAATGCATAGCATACATGTGAATGTGCAAGACGGGGAAGGATTGAGATATTAGGGCTTTGATGGCTGTGTGATTTTCATGAAATCTTGGTTACTTTGTCATGCTTATTGGCGGTTATCACGAGTTATCAAGTTATAATATGTTCAATTTTTTTAATGAAGAGGTGCTGATGTAGATGTTAAAAGACTTCCAAAACGCCCTGCCCCTCCTCGGTTCGGAAGAAAATTGAGTGAGGCTCAAAAGGCAAGTAATGACTATTGCATCTTCATGTCTATTTATCTTCTAGGCCCATGATTACATTGTCATGTGTTTTACATTCAACGGCTAATAAGGTGCCCCACAATGCATGCAGGCTAGAGCTACTCACATTTGCCTTGATTGTGGATTCATATACACTTTACAGAAACCTTTCGATGAGCAGGTAAGAGCAGAAAGGCATATCAATCATACAACACTGTAAAAAAAAAAAAGATTTTATTTTCTTCAAAGAAAACTAGCACAAGAAGATGGTTTGCTTCTTCTTCCCATTATGGTGTTCATATAGTCTGTTTGCCCATTAAGTGGTTGCATTTTCATTGTTTCTCTCATGTGCTGATAAATTGCCATCAGACAAAATGAAGCACAACCTTTCTAAATCCCTTACATTCGTGCATTTATATATTTGAAGAGAAAGTGATGTAAAAGAATGTGACTGTGGGAAAACCGGCATCCCTTATTTATGCTCATAATCTCTTTTCTATGGCTCTTCTCAAATATGTTATATGCCTTCACTTTTGTACACATAAGATCTGCATTGATTTATACCTATTCACAAGATATGAGTTTTAAATGTCCATAACATCTGGTCTGTCTTTTGCAGCCCGACACCTACATATGTCCCCAGTGCCAGGCGCCGAAGAAGAGGTTTGCTCGGTATGACGTGAACACAGGGAGAGCTATTGGTGGGGGTTTGCCACCAATTGGAGTTATTATTGGACTGGTTGCTGGTGTAGGCGCAGTAGGAGCTTTGCTTGTTTATGGTCTTCAGTGAAGTTTTCTTCTATCAATCACTGCCTTCATTGAAAATGCTCCAAAATATACTTGTCTCTCCATCTAGGAGCTTGCATCACAAAAGCAACTTCCAGTTTGGATGTTACAGCTGAAGCATGATTCATTATAGTAAATATGTACTGCAATTCTGCAGATTGAGTTTACTGAAGTTGAACTGTGCACAAGTAATGGAAATTCACACAAAAATAGACCTTTGCTCAGGAGACGGTTACATGCGCTTAATTGGATCCTTTGCTCAGAAGGAATTAGCAAGTAACCCTTTTTCTACAAAAATGAAGAGCTCCATATTAAATAGGATTGAGAATAATTTGAAGCTCATTTTAAGGATGACCCTTGCATGATTTTCTGAATTTAAATTGGATGGTTTGAATTTGAAATATTTGATTTTTGAGTGATAACTTATTTTTTGGGGGGGGGGGGAGTGGCAGTAGAGCATTATTTTTGTTTATTTTGTATATATTAAAACAGAGAGTCATAGAAAATACAATAAAAAAACTGAATTTTGCACTGCCTAATATATGGTTGGGACTTGGGAGGGTTCAAAACTGAGGGAGTGCTCTATTAATTTGTTCTATGATATGAGCAAGTCAAAATTGGAATAAAATTTTTATTCATTTATTTTTCTTATCTAAATATAATTTAAGGAAATATATAAAGTTTTGTTAGACTACTTTATTTAATTTAAACTAGTTTTATCTTAAAATTGTAGGACAGCAAGTGGCTTGACATAACAAAAATAGACCAGGAAAAGCATAGTTTTTTCTTTTTTGGGGGGGACCAGGAAAAGTAGAGTGAGATCCCACAATACAATTGTACATACAAAAAAAAAAAACTAAATGGACAAATGGCGATGAAATTCCTCAAGATAAGTTTATAGAAACAATTACCAAATTGTTGCAGTAAATTTAAAAAAAAAAAAAAAATTCTCTCCCCATAGTCACCACATCCCAAGAAGTTATACCACCACTAAACTAACAAATCTATTCAATAAATATATGCAAAATATTTTATGGACATAACTTAGCATTGTCAATTGCAAGACATTAATTATTAATTTCATATGCTAAAGTCAATTCTAACATGACAGTAGTCAATGGAAAATTAATATTTTAGTATAGGAAATTGACAATATTATTATAAGAAATTGACAACTAACCACTAGTTATTGTTGAACTGAGCCTCATTTTTGTGGCATTCTAAGCTATCTCATGATCGAACCAAATTCAAGATCAACATACTCTATGACTAGCGTGTGTATTCAAATTGATCATAAAGAAAACAAGTTTAGTCACCTTTTTATATTTATTATCACCATAATAATTATCAACATCATTGACTATGCAATGAAAGGTGCAAACCCCGCGGGATTGCCTCGATGGAACTGGATCGCGGCAGCTTAACCAGCGGTCTTGAGTTCGAGCGCTGGGTACGCAGCTTCCCCCAAGGTCAGGGCCACCACCCGTATGGGTCCAGCCAATGCCCGAATCCGGATTAGTCTAGACCCGTTGTGAGCCCATTGACATTGGGCCGGTTTGGGATACCGGGTGCGCATGCAAAAAAAAAAAAGAAAGGTGCAAAAAGGATGGGCTTTTAACAATTTTATATAATTTGAATGTTTGTTTGATGTTTTATATAATTTCAATTTCTAACTTTGAATAATCTTTTTTGCAATTTTAATGCATTTAGCATAAATATTAGATTTGATTGAAGTGTTAGATGTTTTCTCTGGTTTCCTTAAGGCATAGTGTTCTCCCCTATACGCCTAAAAAATGTAATTCATATTGGCTTGGTTTTAGGTATAGAGATACATATGCCCACAGCCAATTTAATTTATAATACTTTCCATTCTTAATATCTAGATTTTGTCTTCAATATAATATCTAAATTTAATTTTTCTCTCATTTTTTTTAAAAATATTCTTATGATTGTAAAGGGTTCCCACCGAATTATTATCATAACCACTTAATACATATGATTGAAAAGGATATTTTAAAGGGATTAACACATATTTGTGACAAATAACCAACTTAATCTAATTTTTTATTTTTTTAAATTAGTTATCTAATTTTTATACTATCTCCGATCTTTAATATAAAAGTTAGTTTGATTTTCAATTTGGTTCTAAATATAAGAACCCAATCTACTTTGTTTCTCATATTTATTCATGTTTTTCAAAGTAATCATTGTAATAATTGATCATATTAAAAATTCCATCAAATAATAGTTTTAGTTAATACACGTTATTAATAAAGATATTTTAGATAAGATAACACATATCTCTAATGTTTAATACTTCATCAAAGGATCAGATGTAATATTAAACACTAGAGATAGAGATGGTATTATAATTAATTGATCGCAGCCCAAAAAACTATAAAAATAAAGCTCATTCTAATGAAAAGAAACATAACATTCGAGCAAAGACTAAGCATCCAAATGCTTCTAGACGTACTATTTCTAGTCGACATTGAAAGGCCACCATTTTTGCAAGAGTATTTTTGTCGTATGGAGTTATCTAGATGGAAGGGTAATAATATAAAGTCAAAAAAAATTATAAGTAAGTCAAAAATTAATCGCGCTAAATCATAATTGAAGGGTTGAGTGGATTAAAAGTTTTGTAAAAAATTAAGAAACTTAGTTTTTAAATTCCAATTTAGATTCTTGTTTGTCAGGATCACACGGGCTTTGACTGCTTTTTCCATTTAGATTCTTGTTTATCGAAAAACGAGTCCACTCACACCCTTCACATTGCCCATTTCCCATTCTGTACGCCTCCATCAACTTTACCCTTCCTTCTTCTTCGTCACCAGTTCGCCCACGCAACCCCAGGAGACGCTTGGATACAGAAAAAGAGAGGGGGCGAGAGAGATATACATGGAGAGGAAGGTTCTGGTGGTTTGCGGTATTGTGGGTTTCTTGGGGATATTATCGGCTGCGACTGGGTTTGCGGCAGAGGGAACTCGGATTAAGGTGATTTTTTGTGTTGTGCTTTTGAGGGTTTGATTTGGACAGTTTATTGTTCTTTTTCCGCTTTTTATTGTCCGACAGTGGCTGGAACGGCTGAAGAGAACTTAAATTTTCGTACTTTTGAGAAGTTGTGAAAGCATCATTTTTTTTCAGTCTAAACAATTAACTAGAGCCCCTCTTAATAGAAACAGATCTAGTGTTCATGGGATGAAAAGTTAGATGAGGACCGTGCTGATGTCTAGACTTTTGGAGGAAAAAAATTCAAATTAAAAATGGCATCTTTAATGAACAAATTGAAGAACTATCTAAATTATGTCTAAACGGTACATGAGGGATTAGTACGGCATTGGATCCCATGTTGCCTTACATATGTTGTGCTATCAGTGGGGATGGCAATGATGGAGCGACGTAGGTTTCTAGTTTGGAAGCGAATTATTAAATTTCAGAATGAATCGTACCACTGAAGTTCTATCGATGTATATTCTACATGGATATGGGACAGGAACCCTAATGTCACCTTGAAATTGTACTATTAAGGTTAGGTTTTCTTTTTTCCCCTAACACGCATCAAACTTCAGTAAACTTTGATTTATCTGACTCAAACAGGGATGGACAAGTAGGGGACCCTTCAAGTCTGACCTAAATTGCCGTCCTTGACTATGAATTTAATGCTTGTCTGTTCCCCGTTATCATGTTATCTTCCAGCTTTTAGCATGCTCTCCTTTCCTGTCCTGAAATGTGAAAACAAGTCTAGGTATCTGACATGGAATTTGATGGTAAGGTTTTGACCAAATGTGATACTGGTAGGACTAGTAATATATTTGTTGAGCAATCCCTTTACTTTGTATCAAGCTGGCTATTGATGTTGTACTTGCTCACTCTAGCATTGTTCGTTTGCTTTGCTATTTGTACATCATCCACAAACTCCATTCAAATACTGTTCTGTGACTTCTGCAGAGTTCTCAAGTTATGTCTGATCCTCCTGATCAATGTGTGTACCCTCGAAGTCCTGCACTACCTCTTGGTTTAACTGCAGCTCTATCTCTTATGATTGCTCAAATCATCATAAATGTTTCAACTGGGTGTATTTGTTGTAGAAGAAGCCCTCGAATCCCTGATTCTAGTTGGAGGCTGGCACTGGTTTGCTTTGTATTATCTTGGTAATTTTCATTTCGCGTAATCTTTTTTAGACTCTTATTCCTTATGGACTCTGTTAATGTTGTCAGTTTCTTAGCTGTAGAGTAGAATTATGAATTTCATTCTTTTGAAGAGGCTTGGCCTTGAACAGGCCTGCGTTAGCGGGCAGCATAGATGAATGGGGGTAATTCATTTTGTGGGATGTAGTATGAAATAGAATCGGAGTCCGAAGAGCATAGAAATATTAGTTTTATAGATGATTCAACTTGTAGTGAGGAGGGACCAGAAGGTTCATTAAATAGGGGTGAAGGAGCACTTCCAGAAAAGGGAAAACAGGTTACATAAATATGATGCATGATTTCACATAGATTTGGTGACTTTTTTTCATTATTGACTTTGTTTTGGAACTTCTTTTTTGAACTTTTACATAATTACAAAAGATTTGGTACAAAGCTTATTCACAAGCTGTACAAGTTAATCACTACATTTGTTTTATTGTCTTGCTTCTTTCTAGACTTGTAAGCGCATTGAAATTTTTTAAACCTGTAAAACATGTATTTTGATTTCTGTATAAGGCTAAGGCTTTGTGCATAGAATATTTGTGCTTGGTTTCTTCTTGAACTGTGGTTACAAGAATTTCATGTATGCCAATGACAATAGCTGTGCAGGCTTCGTTTTATTTTCTCCTCTAAGGCCTTGTTTGGTATGAGGGAAAGAGAAAAGATAAAAAGGAGAGGAAAGCAGTGATCAGCTAACATTGTGGTTTAAATGTGAAACAGGTTCACATTTGTCATTGGGTTTCTCCTGCTACTAACTGGTGCTGCTCTTAATGATCAACATGGTGATGAGAGCATATACTTTGGCAATTACTACTGCTATGTGGTGAAACCTGGAGTTTTTGCCGGAGGTTCGCTCCTAGCCCTTGCAAGCGCAGCATTTGGAATTGTTTACTACATCACCCTAAGCACAGGAAAGATTGCCGGGGATGGTACGTCGATGCCAAATCAAGGAGGAATAGCCATGGGGCAACCACAGTTCCCACCAACCCAGACCAGTCAAGAACCAGTATTTGTACATGAAGACACATACATTAGAAGGCAGTTCACTTGATCAGTAAATATCTCTGGACCAAAGAGCGATGTGTATTGGTGGATGACATTTTGCACAGCAGTTTCTATGGATGATGTTGTGAAAGTGAAGGTTGGAGGCTGCTTCAGTCAATATTTGGTTTATTTTCAGGTAGGATTTGTACATGTATGTATGTACACATGAGAAAGGACAGCATAGTTAGGGGATTATGATTGTTTTGTATTTACAATTTGATGGTCCAGAGAAGATCAAATATGTTGAATCTTTATGCATCAGTGTTAGTTCATATGTTGAATCTTTATGCATCGGTGTTAGGAGATATGGTCAGAATTTGTGAAGAAGAGAAATTCTTATACAGGTTTGTGAAGAAAAATGAATCAATTGCCTTAACTTGGAATGGTAACTTCATTAAAAATACTCATGATTGAGGTTTTAAAAAATAATAGAAAAAAATATCAAAAAAATAATCCAAAATAATAATAAATAGATGTTCAAATATTGTTACGGGTTATCATACTTGAGATTTTAAGTGAAAATTAAAGGAAATATCTTTGCATATTTATTCTCTATAGATTGGGAGGAGTTAAATCTCTATATTGATAAGATTTTTGGGATTATCCTTTAGAAAATTCAAGAGAGATTAAAAAATTAAGAGGATATTAAAGTTCAATATATCACCGAGTTATCTCACAAGAATAAACTAAAGAAGCAATAACATGCTAATATTCAATATTTATCCTAAGATATCCCAAATAAATAACATCTCTCTTAAGATCTAAGTGATCTCATATCACCAACAAGTGTTAGTCTAAGTGGAAAGGTCTAGGTACCTTAAGCTTCATGTTCCACATTCGATTCTTAAAGCAGTGTGCATGGAGAAAAATGTTGTTGAAAAAGGTCTACATTACAGCGCCTTACAATACCTTGAAAGATTAATCTCTTACCGTTTAGATGAGAGAATACTCTGGACAACCAAAGCAAAGTGTTCCAATATTTTAAAAGGAGAATTTCAAAAAAATCCCTTTAAATTTTAAAATTCCAAATCAGTGTTATTCACTACACTTTAATAATAATAGATAACATTTGAAAAACAAATGACAACGCATTTTTATAATCATTCCTAATTTAGGATTTTGAAATTTTAGAGTCATTTTTTTGGGGATTCTCTCTATTTTAAAACATGCTATCTCATAGATTTATTAAATTTAAACTACAGAGGTCAGGACAGACAAGTGAGAGCATGGGAGGGAGGCACAGAAAAAAAATGAAAGGAATTAGGGTGTCTCCACGCAAAAATTGAGTTTTCATATTAAGAGCTTGTTTGTTTCTGGTTTTTGCAATTTTGTAAAATTATTTTTTAAAACAAGTTTTACAAATAAAAAAAATTATTTGGGTAATTATTTTAAAAAAATCATACTTGAAACAAAAAGGACGATGATAGGTGACAGGCAACAAAATGAGAAGAAAATGTTTTTAGTTTTTAATGGGGTAAGATGATAAGAAGATTTTTCTAATTTTTCAAAAAAAAAAATAAATAAAACATGCAAAACACAAAAACGAAACATCATCTAAAATTTGTTTTGGTTTTTTTAGTTTTTAAAAACGTATTATTATTTTTTCAAAATAACTAACTAAAAACAAATTATCAAACTAGTTTTTATGGGCTTGATTGGTTTCTTATTTTAAAAACAATTCTTTGTTTTTAAAAAACAAAAAATATTTATTTTGAAAAATCGAAAAAACCTTCTCTCATCACTTACCGCCACGGATCACATATTGCTGGCAATGTCCAGTGCTTTCCAAATTTAATTTTTTATATTTTCCTTCAACTTCAAGTGTGATTTTTTAAAATAATTATCCAAACATATCTTTTTATTTTTTTATTCTCAAAACTTGTTTTAAACACAATTTTATAAAATTGTTTTGGGAATAAGAAAACAAAAACAGAAACAAATGAGCCCCATGTTTTTTTTTGTTTTTAAAAACAAAACAAAAAAATGCTTCCGAATCCAGAAACCAAACAAGCCCTAAAGCTTTTGGAGAGATCGAATAGGAGGAATCCGTGAAAAGAAAGACAGCCAAGCCGCAGGAAATCACAAAAGTATACAAGTTTTTCTCATCCTATTAATCCAACATGCTTCCTTTTTCTAACACTAGTTTGAATTGGTCTCTCAACACTCGACTGTCCCCAACAGTGTTTAGACTACACTGGGCCCTACAAGCTGACCATAAAGAAATATAAATCTTAATATTCAGGCAACAAGGCAAGAGAAACAAATAAAGCCTATGAGCTCTTGTAAGCGAGTGATAAGTGGTTTTGAACCTGATTGATTATGCACTAGAAATTGAATGATGCCATCTACAAGTATTTAGCAATGCTGCTAAATTTGGAGGTACCATGGCAGCCAAAAGACATTAATAACCATACCAAAGCATGGATCTCAAATCAGAATATCAAAACATAATTATCTGCATACAAGTGAAAACCTCCTAAGAAGAATGAGATTCAGATAGTTTCAGGCATTCGCTCTGACACCTCCGAAGGCATATGTCATTCCAATTAGGTACTTGATGCTGGTTAACACACACAGTACGAGCACAGGCATCAGCACAAGCATCAAGCTCAGAGACACCGCAGACAGTGACACAAGTATCAGGAATGGGGTCTTTTGAGAATGAGCCGACCTTGTTCAGCATCCTCTTTGACGTACAGACCCGCTCACAAACAAAGATATCGTCAGAACTCTTCTCCCTTCCCCTTGCACTTCTCAACCTCTGCTCTTCAGCATGCCTTTTCTTCAATCTAAAAGCTTGTCCTGCAATGACAGCCGGGATTGCAGCCCCCAACAGAGTCCACCACACTTCCACCATGACTACTATGCAAGTTAAGCTGCTCTTCCACCCTATTGCATGTGCTGTACGCTTCCAACAAATCAATGAAAACCTATAAATTTTACAGGGGACTTGTTAATTAAGATTATCCACACTAAGTAATAAAAGAAAATTATAAACAGAAGGCAATTCATACTACCAAAATCCTTCATGTATCACTATTTCAAATTTACAGCAATATAGATTTGCTCTCAATGTAAGAAAAAAATTCCAGCAAAAGCCCACAGCTGATATCTCAATGTAACAGCACAAATCATCAGAACTCAGATCTAGAAGCTAAATTAGGCGAAAAAATGTATTAGCAAAAGGAAAAAACAAGTATTGATTAAAATCCTGATCTGATGCGGTGTATCTCTACCTCAATAGTCTACCAAGGAAAAAGTCACCTTTGTGTTCAGAATATTAACTTCCTCAGAGAAAAAGACATAAAATTAAAAACTCAGCCATGCAAAAGGAACAGGGCTGCTTCACAAAACTGAAGAAGTTGGTGTCAAGTGTATGGTGCTTTACATAATACAAGAAATAAGTTTCTAAATAGATAGTGCTTTTACAATAGATACTCATCACCATTCGTAACAAAAGCAAAAAGGACAGAAATAAGCAAACAACAATAGAGATAAAGTTCTAGTGGCATTTTTTAATCTCAAGAGGCAGATTTTTTATTTCACCAATTCACTGTTCCATTAAAAAACACTAAGAGTAACTTAGAATACACCTGATTCATGCAAGTGTATTGTGTTTAAAACTACGATATACAGACAGCAACTTCCTAAAACTCTTAAATGCAGGTGTAGTGAGATTTATTAAAATTTGAACACTACATACAGATACTTTGACAAATAAGTGTTAGAACAAGATTAAAAAAACATTGCTCAATTCCTCCTGCTATGCAATCCTCTCTTCTTTCAAACCTCTCTTTTTCTTTTCTTTTTTTTTTTTTGGGGGGGGGGGGGGAGTCATCAAAGATAAGATTGAGTTGATTATCTATGATTTAGGACATCTTTTTAACGAGGTAAAGTCTAATTTGTTTCCCTTCTAGAATAGTCCTAGATAGATCTTTACTTACCTGTTTTAGGTTGATCAACTTTGAATTTAAAGTTCTGCTACGTCAAATTACATTCGAATATACCAAAGGAACAATAAATATATTAGAAAGTAAGAAATAAGAAGAGAAAGTTCCTCATTAACAAATAATGGTGGCATTGAAATAAGCTATTAGCAAATAAGAAAACGTGACAGTTAAATGCATTCACATACAAATTGAAAAGTAACCCACCCATTATAGGATGAAAAACTCCCAATATCCACTTGAATATCTATCATAATTCCCCTGCTGGCTTATGCAAACTAGGCTGCTTTTTATATGCTCTAATTATCCACAAGACCTTTCTTGATATTCCAGCAAACTCAAAACAGGGATTGATTAATCACATTTTATGGTCCCATTACTTTAATCTTCAAGCAAACTACACTTAGAAGATTTGCAAATAGATAAGCCACTTCAAGAATCACTAAACAATCTAGTTCTTGAATTTCCTTGTCTTCTTCCATCCTCAAATTTCATCATAGTAACTTCACTCAGAAACTCAGAAGTCAAAACAGTTACTTCAATCTGGTTGACGGGCACACCACATGCACATGAGACAGCTTTCAAGTTTCCACTCAGCAACCATATCTCTTTCAAGTTTCAAACACACGAGACAACTTTCAAATTACAAAGATTCAGAATGCCACAACCACCAAAAAAAACTAAAAAAAAAGAGAGAGAAGATGAAAAGAAGAAGAGAAACCTGAAGTATAGTGGCAACAAGGAAGACAAGGAGAGGGTGTGATTTGTGATCGACGATTAAGCACCGTGCACAGGAAGAGGACGAGAGCTAACGGTATTGTGGACTTTGATTATTAAAACCAAAGGTACGAAAATTTTTAAAAACAGATGAAGGATAATTCCTATTATGATTATTTATGTAAATCCAAGATAAAGCATCAAACCACCAAAGTTTCATCATACTTGAATAAAATAAATCAGAAGCTGCAACAGCAATAAAGTATCCTTCAAAGTAAACACAATTCAAAGTCATCAGAATACACATATTCAATATCAAATATCATCTAAAGAAGTCATACAATGTATTGTGCAAAACACATTCCAGAACCAATAATTCAACATTCCAAAATCGATACAGATTTTTAAAAAAAAAAAAAAAATCAGAGGCATAAAATTAAAACCTTAAAGTACTCGCACTGCACTCTGAAAGCGAAGGTGAGGAAGAAGCAAAGCAAGTGAGAGAAAAGATGCTGCCAACACTGGAACTCCTAAATTTGCAGGCCTGAACACGAAATGAAGAATGAACAACGCAAGAGGGTGCAACATTGACAAGGGAATGATGATTCAATTATATGTCCTAACAAGATAACATGATGGGCTTCTTAGAATAGCCCATCTTGACTTCAAAATGCCAAAGAACCTTCCAATGACGTTTCTTGCAAAACAATGTCTAATATTGAAGTACTCTCGTGCATTTCTAGGATGTCGCCCCTCTCTCCATCCACTTAAGTGGTTCAAGGTAGATATACATGCTCTGTATTTATCATTAATTTTTAAAGATGTGACAACTGTATAATATGTGTTTTACTTGTTACAGTGTTGTTTAGGTGCATTAATAGGAACTCAAGTAAAAATGAGGTGCATAGCATCACTTGCTACTTTCAAGCCCTCTTGAACTATGAGATTCAATATGTGGGCACAACATCTCACATGAAAAAATTCCCCATTGCATAGCAAGTTATTACTCAAATTCAACCTCTCTTTCAATAAATTTTGCATGACATCATTTGCTGAAGCATTACCCAAGGTAATAGAAAATACTTTCTTTTCAATCCCCCAATCAATCAATAAATCATGCACCCTTTTAGCTAATGCAATCCCAGAGTGAGACGGAAGCAACTTAGAGACTGCAAGTATCCTGCTATTAAGTTGCCACTTCTGATCAACAAAATGAACTGTTAAGCAAAGATAACCTTCACCGGTTATTGATGTCGAACAATCACAAGTTAAACACATTCTACTAGGACAATCCACCATCACCATTTTGAGTTTTTCTTTTTGACTAATATAAAACTTCCAAACATCCAGCACTACAGTTTTTCTAGTAATGTTCTTATAATCAGCATTCAAATATTTGTGCAACTCTCTAACTGCTTGATACTCAACAAATGAATATGGGAAATCAAGTTTAATGATACAAGCATAAATCATTTCTTGAACTTTGTTATGATCAAGTTGCCCAGACCTCACATTCCCTGCATGGTCTATTATCATGTCACCAATGTCTTTATTTTTTGGGAGTGATACACACAACTCCATATGACGCCGAAGGGTTGAAGTCCCATACTCCTTTCCGCTACAAACATATGGTTTTCCACACCCATTACATGCTGCTTTTTGTTTTCCATTTACAGTACCAATTTTAGTACCAAACATCAGATGTATTTTTCTTTGCCTTCTTATTTGGATTATATTGCACAGAAGATTAATGTGTTTTCTCTTGTCCAGATTGGTTTTCTATATTTGTTTCATCAGTAACAGTAATCTCAACTTGATTTCTCCCAGTTACACTACGACCAGCAGCCATTTTTCTTTAAAGTTAACTTGCAAATATCAACAATAATCCAGACAATCCAGCAAAATCAACCACAACGGAAAGAACAAATCGAAGTTGATGGTGAAGAACAAATCCAGCAGCCAAACAGCAGAGCAATTACAATCGAAGAAGAAGAAAGCAGAAATCGAAGTTAAAGAAGATTTGCCTGAGAGGGACGAGCTCCAGCGACTGCCCGAATTCTGAATCCGTGGTACGTGGCTGCGTGCAGCCCCCTCCTGTCCTGTGACAACGCGTGCGTGGCGGTGGCCGAGAGCTGGAGAGTAGACGACTCAGCCAGAAACGAGCTCGCGGTCGCGGACACTAGCGAGAGCCGGAGACGAGCTCGCGATTCGCGAAGACGAGGCCGGCCGAGGGAGGGAATTCAGAGCTTGCGATCGCGAAGACGAGTGAAGAGCGAAGCTGCGATGGCGATGCGTAGTGAGGAGTGAGCTGCGAGCCTGCGACCTGCTATGCAATTCTGGTTTCTGGAGACTGAAAGACGAAGTCTGGATTCCGGAAGGCTGAAGAGTGAAGCACTGAAGCTGAAACCGAAGAGAAGAGACGAAGAGTGAACTAGCCAAAGCGAACTAGGGCGGATGGTTTTTTTTTAAAAAAAAATTATGATTAAAATTTCAGTTTTTGGGTTGAAAGGTGAAGTTGGACTATTAAGGAGTATGGACCAATGGATCATGAATTCATGAGTGACGAGTCCATGACTGACTTGTGAGGAACTGTGACTCTGTGAGGACAAAAAAGGGAAGCTAGCCCACGGCCCGTGATGGAGCGGGCTCAAGGAGGTGTAGACCTAAAAATTTCAAACTTCAGCATTATTGACTTTATTTGTGAATTATAAGTCAGCTCTCTATCAACTGACTAACTCCTATTGGCAGAGAGGTCAAAATTTCTTATAAGCACTTTTCACGTAAGTCGAGACAAAATTCTTCTTACAACATACTTGGCTCGTATTCCGTAAATCACTATTGAAAAGTAGCTTATAAGCTACTTATAAGCCGTTCCAAATGGGTCCATAATAAATATTGAAATTAAACACATCAATTGTTCCAGAAAACAGAAACACATTCAAGATTCAGCCAAAAATAAAAAACACTGAATTTAAAAATTTCAGACTAGACAGGAAACAAACTCACAAAGAAAAAGAACAAAATCGATGGCTAGCTAGGAGATGTGAGTGCACGAGACAAAGATGCAACTTGCGTGCAGTGATAAAAGTTGCAGCAGAGTTGCAGTGGTTTGAATTCAACATTTAATGAAGAAGAAGGGAGGGAGGTAGATGCACAGGACGACGTGGGGATCAGAGGCGGTAGTGGTTTGTTCTTGTATAAATCAAGCGTAGACAGACGACGATCAGAGAAGCAAGCAGAGGCGGCCCGCGGGGTCGAGCTCGAGCGTGGGTAAATCCTTTTAATTGGCAAGTAGTCTTGCGTAATCTGTTTTCCTTGTGCGCAGTCTATTTTTCTTATGCATGGATTAGTTTTAATGGTTTGTACAAACTATTTCTCTTTTATGTAACTTAACTTTATATGTAATTTATCTTCCTCATGTAATTCATCATTCTAAGGACTATTCACCAATTAATTTTTTTATGAGGAATTTACCCCAATTTTCTCTATTATTTGTTTACTCATATCTTTTTAAAATGTTTTTTTGTGAGTATATATGTTTTCAAAATTACTAAATATATGATCTTAGATAGTTTATCTTATTAAAATCAGAAAATAATCAATTTTATAATACAATACTTTTTTTAAAAAAATATGGCTATTAAATTCATTTTTTTTAGCAGCAGTTGTTTGACTTTGATAAATATGTAGCAATAGTATGTTTATCATTTATAACAGTAAATGTCGCTGGTAAAAAAAAATCATAACAGTAAATTTATATTCTATTATTTATGTAGAATTAAAATAAACTGTTGTGAATTTTATATATTATTATAATATATATAACCATAATAAAAGGCATAGTTGATAAACATATATATATATAGATATAATATAATATAATTATAATCCAATATAGAACATTTTCAATTACATGTATTATATATTCCTATGAAATAATTATCATGATACACACAATTTAAAAGTTCATTTGATGTGATAGAAATGAACAGGAAATTGATGTAAATTTTTTCATTAAAAAAATAGGTAAAGGTGCACCCAATATCCTAAACTAATTTTAAATATGCATCCAGTACCCTAAACTATCAAGTGGTATAATTTTGTTCCCAATATATTAAAATAGGTGCAATTTTAACCAAAGCTAATAGACTCTAAAACGTCCGTTTTCTTCCCCATCCCGCCCTCCTGCTCTGTCTGTCTCTCCTCTCCTCCTTCCTTTTCCTTTCTTCCCTTTTGCATCTATATCTGATTTCTTGGAATTTATAGTTGATTTACATCTGAGTAATTTCCCTGTGCTGTGTTTACTTGGTGCGCTAATAGTTACATGCACTGAGATTAATTATTGTGCAAAATCTTCTAACGCCATGGTTACTACTATTACGAATGTGCAGAGCTATACCCAGTCTAAGTATTCCTCAGCTACACACATTATGTACTTCTAGTATTAATTTTTATTTTTCCAGAAGTCCTTCTAGTATCAATGAGGTGAAGTGTTTTTTTTCTTTCCTTTTTTTTAATATTGATGTTGGAAAACTATTCCATGCCTTCTCTCGAGAGAGTTTTCATCAGACAATTGTAATTGATATTAGCATGAGATCGTTGGGAAAGACTTTGTAGCAGATGGACGCAGCACCATTAAGGTCCTTGTTAGACCAAACTTATTCTAGATTTTCCTTTTGACTCGACACGAGTTATACTTCTTCTTCTTTTTTTTTTTTGTGGGTTCTTACTTGTTCCCTATGATTCCTTCTTTTTCTTGTCTTGGGTTGTTTGTTCTTAAATGCAGAAAGAAAAGAAAAGGAAGGAGGAGGGGAGAGATGGACGGAGCAGAGAGGGAAGGAGATGGGAAAACGGACGTTTAAGAGTTCATTAGTTTTGGATAAAATTGCACCTATTTTAATAGATTGGGAATACAATTGCATTACTTAATAATTTAGGGTGCTAGGTGCACCTTAAAAAATAGTTAGAGTGTTAGACAAACCTTTACCCCTAAAAAAGGCGATAAAAGGTGTGAAACTAGCATAAAAAGACCTCCTTGCCCTCATTAAAATAGTAAAATATAAAACAGAATAAATAAAAAAATTTTTTTGCCCTAGTCGTTTATTTTGCCCCACCTGTCTTCTTCAGCAAATCGCTAGCTCGCCTCACCTCTTTTGCCTTGCCTTCTCTCACTTCTTCATATCCTCCGTAAGGAATTGTAGGACCATCAATCTTTTTTCCTTCTTTGCCTTTGTTCATCTTTGGCAATCTAAATTGAAGAGGAAGATTTGCCCTCACGAGTTTTTGCAATAAAAAACTTCTCTTGTTTTTTTGGTAGAAGAACTTGTGAGTTTGTATATTTCTTTTTGAAGATGAAGATGTTAGTGCAATCAAATAAATGATAAAATTAATTTACATAATTTTATAATCAATAACAGTACATCTCAAACCACTTCCACTTTTCGTTTATTAAATCCTCACGAATCAGTTTAGGTTTCTTAAATAGCTCCTTAGCCAATCACCTCATGGCCATTAAGACAATATTAAGGTATTGACTTATAGTTTCATCAAATCTCCCAAAATAAAATTGTACAACCCCATTCTTCACATGATGAGCAAGAATATGGAGAAACATTACAGCTTGCTCATCAACCAACATATTCTTAGTTGGTTTTAAACCACCTCTTATAGCAAGCATGAGATATAACTTGTCAAAAGTAACCCTATTCATTCTAATCTGGTTAGAACAAATGGTATCATTATTATACACTAGATTTCGTAGATACACTCTCTTAGAATAAAAGTTCATAGTGTATGGATGATGAGGAATTCGTCGTCTATACATGGAAATAGTGATAAAGACATTCATAAAACATTGATACATAGCAAATACAACATGCAACCATTAAACCAACAGATGCATGATTAGTTTACTTGTTTTTGGATCCATGGCTGCATGAAAACATGTAATAACATCTCAGAAAGTTAAGCTATGAGGAGTTACAGAATCCAATTCAAACTAATAAATATCACCAAAAAAATGAAGCTCACAAGAGCAGGGCGATAAATTCACCCGGAGCATACCAAAAGAACAAGAACTTTGGTTTTGTTATATACATTAAAGCTTTGGTCAACAATAAATTTGTCATGGTTTTTTTCTTTTTCATCTTCCACTTGGTTAACTTACTTATACCTAAGGAACTATTCAAAAGCTGTACCAAATGCCTAGACCATAATCATTTAAAAATATTATAACCTATTACATGTGCTCTTGGAACTTGGAAATTCATTATTCATTCTACACAATAACGTGGCTCCTCATAAATCAATGGAAAATGTGTGAATCAACAAACAAAACTTAACAAGCAGCAGGGAAAGTAGTGTGAATTTGCTTGCAAATATAAATCTAATGTATTCTGCTAGCATATCAATCTTTATAAAATACTTAGAAGTAAGTTAACTTTATTTCTGGATTTTTAATGCAACTGTGTTCTAATTTTAAAACAAAAACAAAAAGCATTGGGGGTATAGTAATATTTTTTAAGAGGTATCACTCATGAATGCAACTAAGCCCCACAAAACAAGTATTAGACAATCAGGTATGAGCTTCAAACAAAACCCAGAATAATTCTTATGAAAAATACAAGAAGAAGAAGGTGCAGAAATTAAATCTAGGAAAAGCATATTGGTATAAAAAAATCACCTTTATCTACTATCCTCTTCCTCAGTGCTACACTGACTTGTGCTCCTCCTTTCGTTGCAATGTCTATAGTGCTCTGCTGTGATATCTGCTGTGCTTCGCTATGTCTTCTGCTACTTTTGTTTTCTTCTATCAACCTTTGTTTTGTTCTATCAACTTGTGAGATGCGGCTTGTGTTTCAATTGAAGATGAGTGACACAGATTAACCAATTATTTTGTTATTGTTTTATTTTGTTTAATTATTTTTGTATTTTAGAGAGTGGGCAATTACTCCACTCACCCCATTTTATTTCTTTTATTTATTTTATTTCTTTATTTTATTTATTTTAATTAAACTATTATAAATAGTTTAGGGTTTCAATTGTAAGGAGACTTGGCTTTTGAACGTATCAAATAGTTTTCTTCCACTCCCATTCTCATTTTTGCTCTCCTTTTCTCTCTAATATTCTTCTCTGATCTCCTTCTCTTTCCCTTTCTCCCTTCTATTTTACATTAATGAGATAATAGGTTTCTTTTTTATTTGGAAGAGGGGCAAAGTTGTCCATACATTTCATAGGTTGGGGCAATATTGTCCAAAAATCTTCACTTCCATGGAACTCATATGGGTTCCATGGGTCTATCTAAGGAACCCACTTCCATCATTTTTGATGGAATTGGGTTTCACAGGGAGGTGGGTTCACACAAAACAAACAATCCAATTTATGGGTTCTACTTCCACTTCCACTTCCAATTCTTTGACACAAGTTCCATCATACCAAACACAGCACAATATTTAAAGCCACACCACTTGCTTTGTTACAATTTCTTTATGTTGTAGGAGTCTATAGACTTTTAAATGGGTGAAACTAAATTCCACTGATCCTTTTTCTTTTGCATTTCTTGTTTGAGATTGATACTTCATTGGATCTATTGTTCCTTGTCTCTTTTGTATTTGTTGTTTTGAGGTTGATGCTTTATTGGATTATCCAGGTACTCTTATCATTTGTTGCATCATTAGATCATATCATAGTCATTACATGCAAAAATAAAATATGCTGAATGGTCTTGTGGATCTTAACCGCTTTTTCTTATCCTATTTTATCAACTTTTGCTGTATGATTTGGATTAATAAAATCTTTGATATCTTAAATTTGAATGAATTTTAGTTTTAGTCTTTTAAATTTTAAATAATAGATTTTGGTCCTTCAATGAGCAAAAAAATTTAGGTTTTTATGGAATTATAGGGATAAAATTTTAAATAAAAAGAAACTTGAGTGACAAAAACCTATAGTTTCAAACTTGACAGACCAGAATCAAAATAAAAACAAATTTAAGGGACCAAAAATTGTATTAACATGTATAATATTCCTTATTTAATACTCCTTCGGTCCTAAATATAAGGCCCCTTTTATAGTGTAATTTACACTGCAAAAATGGTCTTATATTTAGGACCCAAGGAGTATATGATCAATGATTTTATCAAGTTAATTGTATGTTTTCAAAAAGGATCTTTGTTTGGTCTGAATTTTGTGGAAAAATTGCAATAAAGTCTCAAGGAAAAAACATAACAACTAAAAAGTCCCAATGACAAGTGAGCAGTTTTTAATAACTAGTTATAAAATAGAAAATACAACTTCTAACTTATTAGTAGAACTTTTTGGTAGTATTTTCTTTGCTTGGGTCTTCATTGTAACTATCTTCTTTTTTTTTTTTTGTGGCTAGGGGTTGGGGGGCTTGGAGTAGAAGAAATAGACAATAAAGGTCAAGGGTCTTGTGCTCCAATAAGAACATATACTAACAATCAATCAAGGTTGAGTTTAGTGGAAATGACTAGCTCTTCACAACATGACAAATTAAGATTGGAATTCTCATTGGGATAGAAATTCACATTTAATACTACTTATCCCTAGTAAAACAAATTCATTCTCTTGTTTTGTGAAAGGTAGTATTAAAATTTAGAGGAAATTACAATATGATCCTAAGTAAGGAATTTAATTACCTTAAAATTTGTTGATAACTGATAAGCATGTAATACTAAGTTCCACTATAAAAAATGACAACTAATTTATGTTGCTCAGTTGTTATTGAAACTTTTTAGTAATTCAATTCTTTCATTGGAACCTCATAATAATTCTCTCTAAAATTTAGGTCGACTATTGAAAATTCAACTTCACAGTTCAATACTTAGACGGCCGAACTACCTATAATTAATTGATTTCAAATAAAAAATAACAGTAGAATCAATTAAAATAAAGGGAGGAAAGATAAAAAGTAAAACTGTAATTTTAAGAAGTTAATGGAATATTTCTCCCGGAAATGCACGAAAACAAAGTCCAATAACCAATAAATATGATTTCTTTCATGAGAGAAAAACCACAATCAATGGGTCGTTTTTTTCTGAGTATAATTATTGTTTGATTGACTGATTTAATTTTGAAAATATTGATTCCAAGATGTTTCATATAGATTAAAAAAATTTTAAACTGCATTAACTCGTCCTTAAAATATGTCAATTTTTTAACTTTATTCCTATTTCATACTCTTTCGGTCCTAAATATAAAACCCACTTTATAGTATAAATTACACTACAAAATAAATCTTATATTTAGAATTAGATAAATATATACACTTTCTAAAAGAATAATAATTAATATTATAATAAATAAAAGACGAAAAAGTATATTCATATGAAAAATTTAATAATGGTACTTAGAAACTGGACTTTGCCCTATAAATAAAACAAGACACGTATTAATTGAATATTGATACTTGAGTGAATAATGTAGATTTCTCTGTTATTTTGTTTTCAAAGTATACGGATGTAATTAATTTTTAAATATTTTGGATAAATATTATATGGATGATTTATAGGAAGTCAACTCGATTCAGTTTTTTTATTTTGGGCCAGCACAAGTCAATTCAGTTATTTCTCACGTTATTACATAGTGTGATTTTTATTTTGATTGGCATTTTAAATTTTAAATTTATTTTTCCCTCAATATTCATATTAGATTATTCTGTGCTCTGAATATTATTTAATCAACTATTTTTGTGATATAAAAAAGAAAAAGAAAAAAGTGCGAACGCAAAAAAAAATATTTTTGGAAAGTAGGAGATGGTTTAATTTAATATAATATATTCATATATTGATTTTTGCCTGAATATTAATATAGTACTCCTCCGGTCCTAATTATAAGACCCAATTGACTTATTTGAGGAGATTAAGGAAGTAAGTTAAGTTGGTTATTTATAATAAATAAGTGTTGTCATTCCTAAAATATCCTTGCTAATTAAGTATATTGGCTAAAACTATCATTATTAGAAGGATTATCTTCGAAAAAAATGCATAAATATAAGAGATAAAATGGATTGGGGTCTTATAATTAGGACCAAATAAAAAGTCAAATGGGGTCTTATAATAAAGACCGGAGGAGTAATATATTGATTTTAAAACTACAGCATAAATTTTTTAGCGAGTATGATTATTGCATGTAATATTGTAAACAAGAGGACAAAATATGAAGGGAAAAACCTTTTATAAATTTGTTTATTTTTCAAAATAAATATTGTCATTACTTTTATTTGTCAGCGAAAATGTTGTTATTACTTATTACAATAAAAAATAACAAGAAATCTCAATATAATGAAGGGTTAAGGTGCGCCCAACACCCCGAGATATTTTTCTAAATACACCCAGTGTCCTAAAGTTATTTATGGTGCAATTTTACCCCTGAAGTATTTAAAATGGTGCACCCATATCCAATCCTAACAGATCCGTTTTGTTTGACTGTGAACTGATGACTTAGCTTTAGTTTGACATGTTACATAAGCAGCTGATGTGGCTATTTGGGATTTTTTTTTTTTTTTTTGTGGTTCAAAAGCGTGTTTTATCTGAACCTGTGCTTTCACTTACCTGGTTACTATACTGCTCCATGGAATGATCCCAACACCTCCAGAGAAATATGGATATCGAAAATTGAGGAAATTACATCGCCCTGTACTACTTCCAGCACCATTAGTAAATGATTTCAATCCTACAACTTACACCAAAGCAATTCAGTAAAAAAAAAATTAAAAAGCTGCGCAATTTACTGGTGCGGGTGATGAAGATGCCTTTCAAATTCAATTATACGCTGTTCAGAATCAAAATCAAAAGAAACTATGATAGAGAACCAGTCAGGAATGGGGAAGGGCATGGAAACAGTGGAACAGGGAAGGAGAAAAAAATCTGTTGTATCCCCAAAAAGATCGAAAAAAGAAAGGTATGAAATCTCAATGAATGACTCAACTGAAGGAAGGCAAAATAGGGCTATGTCCCCCACCTCACTTTTAAAGATACCTTGGAGCTTCTGAAGCCATTGTCACCAAGGTCAATAATCCGGCATAAGCCGACAGATTTTTCCTTCTTCAAGTGCCATCTTCTCTTCCGTAACTTTTAACCATATACAAGCTCCGGTGAAACTCAGCACCAGATTTGCGAGACCGCTTCCTAACCCAATCCCCACAACAGCTAAAACGGACAATCCTTTATTCCTAAGTGGCAATAAAAGGCATTAGTAGTGTTCCTTATTTCCTGAGAAAGACGTGGCTTTAAATCTTGGCAAGTTGCCGCTGCCGTTGGCTAACGACGCCGGAGTTGGACCGGAGAGACGATTGTTGGAGCCGTCGAAAGCTGAGAACCGAACAAGGCGGCTCATCAACGAAAACCTATTCAGATAAAACATAACAAAATAAAAAAAATCTAAATATCCACATCAGCTGATTGTCACGCATGCCAGCTAGGATTATTTTGGTCAAACCAAAATTGAGTCATTAGTTCACAGTCAAACAAAACGGATATGTTATGATTAGATATGGGTGTACCATTTTAAATGCTTCAAGAGTAAAATTGCACCATAAATAACTTTAGGACACTGGGTGTATTTAGAAAAATATTTCGGGATACTGGGCGCACCTTAATCCTATAATGAATAACACTAAAATAATAGTATGAATCATTTTTTCATTATTTATTTTGAAATATGCGCAATCAAAAAGAATCTCATGCATTCCCGACCCAAAAAAAAAAAAAATCTTATGCAGTTATATGCGTAGGGAAAGATGAATTTTCCGAAGTATATAAACCGTATTTAATAAAAACTGTTTAAAAAATTTAGTTTTTTTTTTGGGAAAAATAATAAGAGATGCTATTTAAGTTTTTTAGCCAACGATGCTTTTAATATAATATGTTTACAAAAAACCTTAAATTTAAATCTTAATACCATAATTTTTTTTTTTTACCCACAATGTAATATATATTTATAGGTGTATATTGATATTTTCTTTCTCTTTAATTTTTATGTTTGGCCAAATATTGAAGTTAAAAGTTGCTGGTAAAAAAAGAAAGGTAAAAGTTAAAAGAATAAACCCTTCGAGATAATTTCAACTTGAATCTCTTTCTCACTTGTCTTCTCTTACACTTTAAAGCACCACAATTTTTTGTGCCATACGAAGAACCAAATTACTCCAGAAATTGAGGTCGAAAATAACCCAGAAATTCAAATTTCAAATCACGCTCCAACGGTCATAATTTCTAGGGTTCTCCAACGTCTCTCGCACGACCAACTGTGCATATAATAGCACCGCCGATCTGCATTTCCCTCGCCGATCTGCTTTCGGATTCAGACACTCCTCCGCATTTCTCATTTCTCAGCTCCCAAATACAAAACATCTTGTTTTGATTCAATTCAGAAAATATCTTAATCATGGACTTCCACACCCTCTCAAGGAAGCAGCTGCAAGCCCTCTGCAAGAAGAACAAAATCCCAGCTAATATGACTAATGTGGCCATGGCCAATTCTCTTGCTGCTCTGGAGCAAGTAATGTGTTTATTTTCTTTCTTTCTTTCTTTCTTTCTCCTGCAATATGCAATTTGTTTCTGACTTTCGTCATAGTATGTATCACGGTTTATTGGGAGTTTAAAGACAGATAATTTGAAATAAATTTCGGATTGGGTAATCTTTGATTCCATTTTTACGCGTTTTAAACATCAAGCAATGATGTATTATTCTTCGCTGTTGGAACTGATCTTTTTCATTTGGCTGATATACCCCGGAAGTTGTGGGTATCTTGGAGGCCTTTATATAATGCATTCTTAAGCCTCCCTCGATATTCTTCGACTTATATGAAATTATTGTATATATTTTGAAACATCATAGCAGCAATCAGGCAAGTTCCTGCACGTCGAAATGATCCGATTGTTTTCTACCACGTGCAGTGAAAGTCTTTGAGCATCTTGCCTTGTTTAATTGGAAAACAGATGATAGAAAGTCTTTTCGAATTTCATGGTCTTTAATTGTATTGGAGAGTTATGAAATCATTTCAATCTGTATAATCAAGGTTCTTCTCTTCCTCATTATTCTGCTGATTTTAATGGTGGATTTTGAAATATTCCATTGAATATGTTAGGTTGAAGGGATAGAAGAAGTTATGAATCCCGTGGACTGTGATGCCCAGAAGTTTCCCGATGAAAAGGGCGTTGGAACACCAGCTTGTCGGACGGCAACTCGGAGAAAACCAGTTATGGAAGAACCTGAAAGCACCAAGATCTCTACTCGGCTTCGACGTGGGACAAGAGCAAGAAATGATGAAGAAATCGATCAAGAGAACAAAGATCTTAACGTTCCTGTTACTCCTGCTGTGCCAACAACCAGGAGAAAAGCTCCAGCAGCGTCCAGTCGCAGAAAGAAGGAAGATGAAAAGCCAACTGATCATGTGCCTAAAACTCCTGCAGCTTCAAGCAGTAGGGTAAAGGCTACTTCGGCTTACAATACGAGGAAGTCAGTGAGGTTGTTGGAGAAGAACTTGTCTAAGATGAACTTAGAGGATAAGGAAGAAACAGGATCGGTTAACGGTGCTGAGATTTCTGAAGAATTGACAAGTGTTTCTCAGCAAATGGAAGAATCAGAAGACACTGAAAATGGTATGTCCATATTTGTTTCTCAAGCCTTTTTGTTGTTGTTCTTGAGATATTTCCTTTTTTAAAAAAAAAAAAAATTTGCCGGGTCCTAAGCTAGCACTGTGTATGATGCAGGGGCTAGCTCACAAGCAATATCAACCGAAGTTGTAGAGAAAACTGATGAATCTGAGTTGACCTCTTCAGATAATAACTTGTCTAAGGTAAGCTTCGTGGATGCTGATGAAACAGAGTCAGTGAAGGTTGATGAGATCTCTGAAGAAATTACTGGTCTTCCTCAGAAGATTGAAGAATCAGAAGATGATGTGGAAGGTATGTCAGAGCAGCACGTCTTTTGCTATTTATTTATTTTTGGAGACCTTTGTTTTTAACTTGGTGTCTTAAATTGGATTGGTTTATGATGCAGGAGCCAGTTCACAGACTATATCAAGTGAGTTTATTGAGGAAGGTGATAAATTGGAACTTACCTCTTCAAAAAAGAACACTGGATTTGAATGCCAGTCAATTGATTCCAAGTCAGAAATGGCAAGTGATACAGGAGCTAGTCTGCTGGCTGAACCACAAGAGAGTCTCATGAAAATCAACAAATCAGGATCTCCATTGAAGGATATGAACAATAGTTCTGAATCAGACGTTGAATTAATCAAGTCAGTTACTGAGGAAGTGAATGATGCTAATAATGAATTAGGTGTGTTTTCCCATTGGTTGAATGATTCCTTTTTGTAAATCTCTTTTGCCCAATGATTATGTTATTTCATTGGTATTTGCTTCGATAGACGTTGAATTTGACCGTTGTTACTGCTATCTGCAGGAACTGGGATTATATGTCCAATTGAGAATGCTTGTGATTCTTCAGATACAGAAAATGATATTTCTCCATGTACCGAGAATAATGCATTCTCTGGTGACAAGCAAAAGAGCCATGAACATTCAAATATGGGAAATGATGTTCAGAACTCAGTACTAATGCTTTCTTCTCTTGCTGAGAACGAAGCAGCTGTAGAAATGGAAGATGGCTCAGCAGAAACACATGTATCTAAAGGTGATCATGAGGTTGATGCTTCTATGATTGTCGAACACAAGAATGAGGCAAGTGAGCATTCTAACGTGGGCAATGATACTCAGAATTCTGGAGGAATGTTCTGTTCTGAGAACAAGAAGGAAGCGCTTGAAATAGCCTGTGAAATTCGGGATCCTGAGGAGATGTCTTCTGCCGAGGATAAAACCACTGAAATTGCCCGAGACGTTCAGGAAGAAATGATCTCTGCTGACAACAAAGCAATTGAAACTGCTTATGACAATCAGAATTCTGAAGAGATGTTTTCTGCTGAGAACAAAGCAGCTGAAACTTCCTGTGAGATTCAGGAAGAAATGATCTCTGCTGAGAACAAAGCCATTGAAACTGCTTATGACAACCAGAATTCTGAAGAGATGTTTTCTGCTGAGAACAAAGCAGCTGAAACTTCCTGTGAGATTCAGGAAGAAATGATCTCTGCTGAGAACAAGGCCATTGAAATTGCATATGACAATCAGAATCCTGAAGACATGTTTTCTGCAGAGAACAAAGCAGCTGAAACTTCATGTGACGTTCAGAATTCCGACGAGATATGCTCCGCTGAGAAAAAAGAAGTTGAAGACGACACGTCTCCTCTTGTTGATGGAGAACTGGAATTTGGAGCTTCATTAGATATTGAAGAATCCAAAGGATATGTAGAGGAGGATGCAGTCACGGAGGTCTGCAATGAACCATCATCCGAAGGAAATACAAATGTTCAAAGTGCAGCAGATTCTCAATCTCCAATGGTTATAAATGAAGCCAAAGCAGAGCCTGAAATAGATGTCCAATCTTCATTGGTTAGAAATGAAGCTGAAGCAGAATCTGATACTACCGACGTTCAAATTGGCAATGAAGACTGCAAGGAAGATGTCGATGTTCCAACTGTGACTTCTGCTCCAATCAGTTCTGAACAGAAGGCCACTGACGTTCTTCAGTTTGCTTCTCAAGA
The DNA here is from genome assembly GCF_004799145.2 of Neltuma alba. Classification (NCBI taxonomy): domain Eukaryota; kingdom Viridiplantae; phylum Streptophyta; class Magnoliopsida; order Fabales; family Fabaceae; genus Neltuma; species Neltuma alba. The sequence continues at coordinate 46,614 of NW_021632253.1, read as the reverse complement.
TCTGTCGGAACTGAAAAATAATGCAGCAGTGGAAGTTAGATCAGCTAGAAAGACATGTAATGAAGAGGGAGATATGCAGAAGGAAAACCAGATCAATGATGACCTGACCAGTAAAAGCATGCGGCAGCTCAAGAAGATGCTGAAGAACTTATCTTTAGAAAATAAAACCAATAACGACAAGAGTAATTCTGTTAAGGTGAGGCTGATACATCTGTGAGTAAAATTTTAAGTGACTATATTCTTATTAACATTTAATTCACTATCATATTTATGAAGGTGCAGGAAGTGGAGAGGAAAAGAACTGCGTTGCAGGAACTGCCAGAGAACCGAATGACAGCGAGCAAGGGTCATCCATTATTACCATGAAGAGGAACGGCAAGGATGGGGGGAAGACTGGGAAGGAAATCTTTGGTTTTCTTCCTTAGTTTCTTTCTTTTCTTTTCTTTTCTTCCACTTTTTTTTTTTCCTGGGAGGTCAAACTATCACTATCCTTTGTTCAAGACTTCAACTTTGGGTGCAAAGTTCACTTTTCTGTGCTTGTATTTCAAGTTTGCTTGAAGTCATACTATTAAAAGAAAGGAGTCTAACCATGTGGCGTCAACCACCACTCTCAATGATTCTAGGTATTATATGTCTTTTGGCCTTTGAACATAAATCAGTAAACAGGTTCAATTTCTTGATGTCACTAGTAAGAAGTATTATTTTGAAAAAAATGAAGAAATAAAACATAAGAAAAATTTGAATAAAGGGAGAAAACATTAGGAAAATTGTAAGAAATTGATGACTAGTTCAAAACTGGAAAAAAAAAAAAGAGAAGAAAAATAGGGATTAGCATTGACTCGTTTGTAATTCAATCTTTATGTACAATTCAGTTTCTATAGTTTTAGAACTAAGAATACAAGGACCAAATCATAAAATAGTTAAAACTATGTGGATTGAGTTGTAATAAATTAAAGTTTAAAAACTGAGTTATAATCAAATTTATAAAGATTGAATTGCATCAAGTCATAATATAGGGACTAAGGGGGCTGTTTGGATATCATCCCAAACCAAGGTTTACCCCCAAAAACATCCAAACACCCCTTAATTTTTTGAAACCATAGTTTTAGCATGAAACCATGATTTGCCAATCAAAACCATGGTTTTGCCATAAACAAAAAATTTTCACTTTTTGAACAATGACGGGGGTGTTTGGGAAACCCAAAACCATGGTTTCAGAAGCACTTTTCCGCAAAACGAGGTAATCTCCTCCACATATTTACTTCGTAATCCGTAAAAGCACTTCTGAAACCATGGTTTGGTTTCTATCCAAACACCCCCGACATTGTCAGCGAAAGTGAGGAGTCCCATCACTATAATCTTCATGCCTCACATTTCTACTTCTTTCTCCTCTCCAGTTCTTTTTGGTTTTTGACTGTTCCTCCTCCTCTTAAAATAATATTTTTCTGTTGAATTTTTTTTATTGTTTTAAAAACATATTTAATCTTATATTTTATAAATATATGTAAAATTATTAACAATTAATTAATACGCATATTAACAATTAATTAATATATATTATTAATTATATTGGTAAAAAATATATTATTAACAATTTTATTCCTTCAAATTAAAAAAAGTCATTTTTCTCTAAACATATTTAATCTTATATTTTATAAATATATATGCACATATTAATTATTTATTAATTACATTATCTTATATATTATTAATTATGTTGATAAAAAATATATTATTAACAATTTTATTCCTTCAAATTAAAATATATTATAAAATCTATCATATTAACTTATGCTCTTTTTAGTAATTTGCATATATAAAAAGCACTTCTGATAACAACTATCCAAACACTTTAATTTTATCAGAATCACTTTTCACAGAATCTATTCTCCAGAAGCTATTCTCTAAACCATGATTTGGTTTCATCCAAACACCCCCTAAATTACAAACAAGTTAAAACTACAAGATCACAAGGATTAATCCTAAAGAAAATTAATTGAAATAGTACTGGGTTTGGTTATATAGGTTCACTGAATATTAAAATATGTGAAAAAACTTGAGTGAGCTCTAAAAGTTGGTGGTAGTTTCGCATGACCTTCTTTTCTTTTCCATTTCTTTTGTTTCTTTTTTTTTTTTTTGAAAGGAAACTTATTTTTGGTTACGAGGGGGCGGGAAACTTAACTCAAATATGATAAGTACCAGATAAAAGGGTGCATGAAGGTGACAAAGTCTTCTTTAGAAACTTGACTCTTCTTTATGATGGTTATTATTTTTTTTTTTTACCTGACTTTATGATGGTAAATTGCACCTAGCTTTAGTTGTGTACCCGGAATTGATTGGTATAATGATATTTTTTTAATCAAGCGATCACAATAATATTTTTTATTAAGCATCATAATGATATTTGAATTGTCTTTGTCATAAATAAAGACCTTACCATCACTTAGAACAATAATCTACTCAACAAATTATTATACTTCCCGGCAGCATTCTGTGAAGCTAATTGCAAAGATAGATCATTAGGGTATTAGTATTTGAAATGTCTCTGTCATTATTAAAGATCTTCCCATCACTTACAACAATAATTTACCCAACAAATTCTTGTGCCTCCTGGCTGAAAGCATTTGCCTGAAGTTAGTAGCAAACACAACTGTTAATCCCTCTCAATGGAGCATCTCTAGCCAATGGATTCTTTAATTTCTAAATATCTTTTAAACATATGGCGTTAAAACCCAACCTAGGTTGCCTGGAGTGAAGTGATGAATCAATTCCTTAACAGGTTTTGGTTATGAGTTTACAATTTGGTCGACTGAGTTGAATTATATTTTCTTTTTTCTTTTTCTTTACTGAGCTTAAAATGACATTGTTTGAAGTTAAAAATAGTATTATGTTAGGTTTATAATTTAGTTACTCTGTTTTGCTGAATTATGTGTGGTTTCGTACATGAATGTTTCATTTATTTACGAGTTAATGTCTTTTTATTTAAATATTATTCTTTTCATAAGTATTTTTATATATTTTAATTAAATTATATTATTTTAATTATGATCAGTCTAACTCTGATTTGAATCACTAACTCTTGTTAAAAATGATTTTTAATTTCTTTATGTTTCTTATTAATGACTAAATTTTTGTGGTTAATCCTCTTATTTCATTTGTTTATTCATATTTCGACACATATTGTTTTTAATTCTTACTTACATTTTAGATGTTGTTAATTCCCTTATACATTGTTGTTAATTTTCTAATTTTTATTGTTATTCTCCCTATGTGTTGTTAATTCAAATTTTGCCTTGGCTGGTTCTTTAAGTGAAGAATATTGGGAGGTTCATAGCTTGCTGCAGAGGGAAGAGCAAATGAATTCAACAAGACAAATGTAACACTTCAATGGAAGGAAAAGGAGTGATTTTAACAGAGAAGAGTAGAGGGATTTAAATATTATAATTTTTTTATATTTTAATTAATTTTTGCCCGTTTATTATTTGATTGGCTTTTTGATTGAACTCTTCAAAGTATCACAATAGAGTGAATTGCTCATCTTTCTTTGATAGTTTACCCACCACCACACATGGCTTCTTCTTTACGAGAACTTTTCGAATGGGAAAGCTTTCATTACAGAAATCGAAATTTGTTCATGTTCAAAGACAAGGAAACAGAAAAACAACTCCCCATCTCTACATCTGGCATCATTGGAAAAGCTTCGCAAAAACATACGAGAAATGCACAAGTGACGAAGATGGCGAGCTGCAGGGTGGCGGATGCAATGTGACAACGAGCTTTGTGTGGGGGTGGGGAAGGAGAGAGCGGCATTAGGAGAGAAGAAGAAAGGGGTTTAGGGTAGCATGGGAATACTGAAAATAAACATGAGCATAATGGTTATACTACCTCTGGTCCTTAATATAAGACCCTGTTTGACTTTTATTTTAGTCCTAAATATAAGACCTCAATCCACTTTGTCTCTCATATTTATGCATCTTTTTTCAATATAGTCCTTCTAATAATTGTAGTCCTAACTAATATAGTTGATTAGTAAGAATATTTTAGGAAAGACAATACCTATTTATTACAAATAACTAACTTAACTTCTTTCTTTAATCTTCTCAAATTAGTTAACGGGATCTTATAATTAGGACCGAAGGTAGTAATATGATAAAATATTATGTTTTCCTTCCAAATCTTCCCAATTTAGGAGGGAAGGAATGGGGAAAGAATTTTAAAAGATTTTTTTATCCCCTTCTAAAATTTTTATGTTGCCAAACAAAAAAGAAATGATTAAAATCCCTTTTTCTTTTTTTATTTCCTCCAAATCTTTCATACCAAATACGTTCTTTAAAGTAAAATAGAGTCCACTAGTAAGGAATGTTTTGAAAATTACTTTTGACTGAGCCTTCTTGAAGGATGACGATTTAGCAGCTATATGTTTTGTGGTAAGAGATGCTAATGGATGGCTTCTAGATGGGCAAAAGGAAATTATGAAAGCTAACTCAACTTTCATGGATGAATGTGTTGTGTTGCGGAGTGCTTTTCACCATATGAACCAACTAGATGAGATTACTTTTGAAACTAATAATCTTACTCTAGCAAATTGTTTAAATAAAAACAATGCATCTTCTAATTGGAGATGGGATAGTTTAGTAGAAGACATGCTTGTCATCAAGAAACTTATCAAAAGCCATTGTTACATGTGGATTTCTAGGGAAGCAAACTTGGTGACTTAGTGAGTTACTAAGGCATCTTTAAACTTGGTTACCAACTCAGTTGTCAAGGTTTCTTTAAAATGGTCATGTCCTTCTAATTGAGTGTGAGAACCTCTACAACAATCGCGACACCTATTATCTAGTGGATTGTGTTAAATTTAGGTTTTTTTTTTTTTAACCAAATGTTGAAGTGAGGTTACATACCTATTAATTTTGTACTACCTCCTATCCTTAATATAAAATCCTGTTTGATTTTTATTTTGGTCCTAAATATAAGACCCCAATTCACTTTGTCTTTAATATTTATCATTTTTTTTAAAGATAGTTCTTCTAATAATGGTAGTTCTAGCCAATACATTTAATTAGTAAAGATATTTTAGGAAAGACAACACCTATTTATTACAAATAACAAATTTAACTTTTTTCTTAATCTCCTCAAAGTAGTCAGCCAGCTCTTATAATTAGAATCAGAAGTAGTACTTTATATTTGGGTTGAATTTTAGATATATACTTAGTTTTTAGTAACTCATTTTACTTTCGCGGTAGCTTCTTGTGCTGAAATTTTGGCATATTGCCTGTGTTTGTCTTCTTAACGACATTCCTTTTCTTTGATGGCACAAAAAGAAAAAAAGAAAAATCTGTAGCTGACTAGCTGTTCACAAGGGAAAAAAAAATGCATAGCCTTATGTTGAACAAGACTTCGTTAATAAGTAGCATATGCTATTTTCATTCTTATTTATTATTATCTTTTAAAAATTTTCATTTTTTTTATTTTTGTATGTTGCTTTGAAGAATTATTGAATAATAAATAATACTCCTATTACCCTTCTTGGTTTTTCGGTCAGAAGTCCTTGCCATATGTATTATTAAATAATTATGATGAAATATTAAAAGGATTGAGTGAAAACATGTTACTCCTCCAATATATTATATTTAATTAAAAACATTTTTAAAAAGATAAGAGAATTTTGAGAATATTAATTAATTTTTTTTTGAATTGATTGCCTATGAAGTACTCTTTCGGTCTGTAATATAAGACTTACTTAATTAATTTGATTAGATTAAAAAAATTAGATAAGTTAGTTAATTATAAGAAATATAATATGTTTTTCCTAAAATATTATAACCATCTTCCTTAATATCCTCCCCCATTCTTTTGCTTGATTATGGTTAAGAAAGTATCAATAGGAGTAATTTAGAAAAAACCGATAGATATGGAGAATAGGTCTTATATTTAGAATTAAAATTAACTTAATAATTAGGTTCTATATTAAGAACCGCATGAGTACTACCTCCCGTTTTTAATATAAGAACTAGTTGATTAATTTGAGTATATTAAAAAATTTAGTTAAATTAGTTATTTTTAATAAATAAGTTTTACCTTTCCTAATATATCTTTATTAATTAATTATAGTTACTAGATTTACTATTATTTCAAAAACTATTTTAAAAAAATAAATATAAAAAAATAGATTATGATTTTATATTTCACATCAAAATAAAATTAGAGTTAAAAACGTGCAACTTTTTTCCCCTATGTTTTTTCCGCTTTTTGTAAGAAAGGTAGCGGGTCCTATTTTCCCAGAACGATCGCCATTCACTCCACTCTCCAAAAACCCAAGGAAGGGAGGAACATAATCGATTCTAGAGCCCTTACGCCTCGACCCACTGGCCACCACCGCGAGTCCAGCCGCCGGCTAGATCCTCTCACCGGCTGAGGTGAGTCGATTTCAAGGTTCAAATGTTTTGGGAATTTTTGGTGGCTTCTTTGGTCTACATTTTTTGAGGTGAAAATTATTTCCTTCGTCCCTCTCGTTCGCTGAACGTTGGCCAAGTTAGTGGGCATTTATAAGAGAAAGGAAGGCTTCGTTTTTGTCATCTCTGTTTTGGCCTTGGGTGAAGAGGTGTTCTTATATATGGTGATGCTGGATGGAGATTTTTGCTTTTGTTTGGGGTAGTGAAATTTGATTTGCAGGAAGCAAAGGAGGGGAGGAGGTGTTTTAGAGACCTAATTGCAGCCATAATTAGGAACTTGTGAACCATATTTTGCTTTCCAATGTGTTCCTCAAAATCTTCAAGTGGTTTAAACAGTTTATTAATTCTTAATTGTTAGCTTGCGAGAGGATGCACCCATAGATTTTGAAGACACTGTACCACATGGACCATTCACCAATAAATCAGTTATACTTACCTCCTATCAGTCCATGCATAATGAAGCAACTTGCTCTGCCTCTGGGACCTTTTGATTCTTTACCGCACCTTTTTAATGGAATTCCCGCTTCATGGAAGAATCGAGTAGTACATTTTGGGTTAAATTGATGGTCCTTATGGAGTTTTCTTGTGTAATTTAAGTTCATATATGTATAATTGATCATGTAATTTAATTGGATCTTCATTGGCTAAGCATGTGCAATAAAAGTTACTAGATATGTTTGGCTGAAAATACTGGATGATATAACTCCATTTCCCAAAAAGGTCGCGCCTCATCCCTGCATGATGATGCATGCTTTGGACTGGGCAAACCCAGTTGCTTGGTCTCACTGCCCCACTGAGGCCGCAGTGGTTTGCTGGCGGGTCTGTTTTGACAACATATTGTTTTCTATCATCATCATCATCATCTAAGTTGGGGTATCTGGAAGCATTTATTCTGCTTGAATCTGAACTTCATATAACTAATATATCTATCATTCTATGTAGGTGGAGGGCAATTGATGGAGACGTCAAATGAAAATTTGCAGCATGTAACCATTTCTTCCAATGATAATGACCATCAGAACAATGATAGTGTGGCTAGTGTCTTGAATCACAGGTATACGTTACTTCCACTTCACCATGGGGTTCAATGGGAACAAGTCTCTTTCAGAGAATGTACTTTCTAGAGGGATTGGAGAACTCTTCTATAATAGATTTGCTTGTGAAGGTGAGAGGCGGGGAAGCATATGATAGTTGCTTAAAGAGTATTGAAAATTCACTCTGCCATATTATTTCATATGATGTGGGTACAATATATAGAGTCTCATACTACCGGTTACAATCAATCAGTAATAAATGAAAGATATTGCAATATCACAAGTAATCAGGAATTCATTGTCTAGCTAGAATCATGGGTAAATCATGGAGAGAATAAAGGGAGAGAATCAGGGGCTTCTAACACTCCCCCTCAAGCTGGAGAGTAGATGTCAACCATTCCCAGCTTGCTTCGAAGCCCTTCAAACTTGACTCTGGCTAACGGTTTGGTCATGATGTCAGCAATCTGATCAGTTGAACGCACATAGTTCAAGTTAATGATGCCATCCTCGACCTTTTCTTTGATGAAGTGCCGATCAATGTCAACATGCTTTGTTCGGTCGTGATACACAGGATTTTTGGTCATTTCAATGCTGGCTTGATTGTCACACCAGAGATTCATAGGTCCTTCATAGGAGATTCTCAATTCCTTCAGAAGTCTAATCACCCACATTCCTTCACATACCCCCAGGGCTACAGCTCTTAGCTCAGCCTCAGCACTGCTTCTTGAGACTACTGTCTGTTTCTTGCTTCGCCAAGTGACTAAGTTTCCCCAAACATAAGTACAGTATCCTGTGACAGATCTTCTGTTATCCACAGCTCTCCCATGATCTGCATCAGTGTAGACCTCGATGCTCCTTGTACTCCCCTTTTTAAAGAATAGTCCTCTTCCAGGGTTGAGTTTGAGGTAGGTGAGGATTCTGTATACTGCTTCCATGTGTTCTTCCTGGGGTTGATGCATAAATTGGCTTACCACTCCAACTGCATAACTAATGTCAGGCCTTGTATGAGTCAAGTAGATTAGTTTGCCCACAAGTCTTCTGTACCTTTCTGAGTTAACTGGTGTCCCTTTTGGTTTCACTTCCAGATTGCATGACTCTTCCATAGGAGTCTCACTAGGTTTAGCCCCAAGTATTCCTGTTTCGTGGAGTAAGTCCAGTGTGTACTTTCGTTGAGACACACTTATACCCTTTTTGGATCTAGCAACCTCCATTCCAAGAAAGTACTTCATTTGGCCTAGATCCTTCACTTGGAATTCCCTAGCCAGGGCCTTCTTGAGGTGGGAGATAGAAACCTCATCACTGCCAGTTATGACTATATCATCCACATACACAATTAGGATCGTTACCTTTCCATCACTGTGTTTGACGAAAAGAGTGTGATCAGCTTGTCCTTGAATGTAGCCAAACCTTTTGATCGCTTTGGCAAACCTGTCGAACCATGCTCGTGGAGATTGTTTCAGGCCATATAATGATTTCTTCAATTTGCAAACTGAGTTGGGCGGAGCTATTACTCCATCTGGAATTTCCATGTACACTTCCTCCTCCAAATCTCCATTTAGGAAAGCATTCTTCACATCTAGTTGATGTAGGGGCCAATCAAGGTTGGCAGCTAGGGACAGGAGTACCTGGATGGTGTTGAATTTTGCCACAGGAGCAAACGTTTCTTGATAATCAATCCCATAGGTTTGGGTGTACCCTTTGGCAACTAATCTTCCTTTGTACTTGTTGATGCTGCCATCAGGATTGAATTTAGGGGTGAAGATCCACCTGCAACCCACTGCTTTCTTGCCTTTAGGAAGTGTGGTGATATCCCACGTGTTATTCTCCTTCAAGGCTCTCAACTCCTCATATGCAGCATGTTTCCAATTAGGATCTGTTACAGCCTGTTGAAATGTTTCTGGAATTTTCACCTGTGAGCTATTCACTACAAAAGTTTGCATTCTCGCAGATAAATTGCCATAGGAGACAAATTTTTGAATAGGATGTTGAGTACACGATCTTACCCCCTTTCTAAGTGCAATAGGCCATCCCAGTTCTTCAGGATCCAACTCCGGATTGGAATCATGTTGCTGCCTTGGAATGGAAGGAACCCTACTACTACTGTCCTGTTCACCTGATTGAGGACTTGAGTGCTCTGTCACCCCTGCATCAATTTCAGCATTGGTTTCCATTGGGTGAGGGATGTTTGTGGAGTTTTGGTGTTCTGGAGAAGGTGTAGTAGTAGGGGTTTTTGGTTCCGTTTCCGGTTCAGGGATGTTGTCTTGAGGCGGTATGGTTATAGGTTCGGATGTAATTAGCCATTCTACTCCATAGTGCTCCCCCTGAATGGGTAATTTGGGATAGTAAGCATCATCCTCATAAAAGACTGTGTCTTTGGAGATTATAAGTTTTCTGGTGGTGGGACAATAACACTTGTACCCCTTTTTGGTGGAGGAATACCCGAGGAAAATGCATTTTTCTGCTCTAGCACCTAGTTTGCCTCCATCATGTTTATGGACAAAGACGACACACCCAAAGACCTTTTGAGGGATGGTATTGATGATAGGTGAAGTGGGGTAAGTCTCGAGGAGCTTTTGAATAGGGGTACTAAAGTGGAGAATTTTAGAGGCCATGCGGTTGATAAGATAGGCTGCGGTTAGTACAGCATCTCCCCAAAACAGATTTGGAACATTTCTTTCCATCATAATAGCTCGGGTCACTTCCAAAAGGTGTCTATTCTTTCGCTCAGCAACTCCATTTTGTTGAGGAGTATAAACACATGAGGTTTGGTGATGGATTCCCTCCTGCTCAAGAAATTCCCTAAAGGCTCCACTCACATACTCTTTGGCATTGTCACTTCTCAGGACTTTGATGGTAGTTTGGAATTGGGTTCTCACAAACGAGTAAAAGTTTTTGAAAATTTGTAGGGCTTCGGATTTCTCTTTCATAAGGTAAACCCATGTGACCCGGGTGTGATCATCTATGAATGTGATAAACCACTTTGTGCCTGTTCGGGTGTTGGTTTTGGCTGGTCCCCAAATGTCGGTATGGATCATTGTGAACGGGGTAGAAGGTTTGTAAGTATGTTTGGGATAAGAGGCGCGAGTTTGTTTAGCAATTTGACACGTTTCACATTGGAAAGGAGAAGAATTTTTATTGAATAAAGTTGGAAACACATGCTTCATATAATCAAAGCTGGGGTGGCCTAATCTTTGATGCCACAACATTACATTTTTATTCTGAGAGTTGGAGCTAACCATAGCTTTCTTTGCTCCTGCTGTCTTCATATCCTTTCCTTCAAAGTAGTAGAGTCCATCCCATTCTTTAGCAGTCAAAATCTTCCTCCCCGAGGTCGAATCCTGAAAAACACATTTAACATCATCAAATATCACCCGACATGCTTTCCCTTTAGTTAATTTGCTCACAGAAATAAGATTGCAAGTAAGAGCAGGGACAAACAAAACATTATGGATTTCCAGATCTTCAGATAGAGCCACACTGCCAACACCCTCAACTTTAGTATACAGTCCAGTTGCCACTTTTACTCTAAGGTTCTCATGGCAATATTTGAGGGTTTTGAAGAAGGACTTATTACCAGTCATGTGATCTGTAGCACCGGAGTCAACAATCCAAGTCTCATCACTAGTTATCATTGCATTGAGGGCTATAATGGAATTACCTGACTGTATCAAGTTCACGTTGGGAACAGATTTTGATTTGTTTTGTTTTTCAAGTATCTTACGAAGCATTTGAAGCTCTTCTCTGGTCAATTGGTCTCCATCATCACCTTTTTCTTCAGAGGAGGTGTGGTGGCTCCTTCTATCTTCCCGTTGTTTCTGTTTCCCTTGAGTTGGTTTCCCATGTAGTTTCCAGCATTCATCTCTGGTGTGGCCTCTCTTGTTACAGTGGTTGCACCACTTGTTCCCTTTCTTCTCAGGGCCCTCTGATGTCTGGAACCCCCTCGTCACCAATGCCGAGCCCTCTGCTGCGGTCAGGCTGCCTTGAGTGAGGTGTCTTCGGCTTTCTTCGAACTTAACCATACTGAAGACTTCAAATAGGGATGGCAGCGGCTTCAGTCCCATAATTCTCCCTCTCACTTCTTCAAAAACATCATTCAGGCCCAACAGAAAGTCATATGTTCGTCCTCTTTCCACCAATTGTCTGTAGTAATTAGCATCATCCATATCCTTCCAAGGATGTACTTCAAAGAGGTCCAATTGCTGCCATATCTTTGTCAACGTACTGTAGTATTGAGTCACAGTTAAGTTGCCTTGTTTCAGATCTTTGAGCTGCCTCTTTAGATCTAATAAGGCTGCAGTGTTATCGAGGGTAGAGTAGGTCCGCTTAGCAGCATCCCAGATTTCCTTGGCTGTACTTGCAAGAAGGTATCCTTCACTGATTTCGAGAGTCATTGAATTGCACAACCAAGACATCACCTGATTATTTTCAGCGAACCAGGTATCAAATTTGGGATCATTATGCGAAGGTTGTGTTGCTTCTCCATTGATATACTTCTCCTTACGCTTCCCACGCAGATACATTAATACACTTTGAGACCATTGGAGATAATTGCTTCCATTAAGTTTGTGGGCTACCCCCATAGCTTGAGGTTCAGCGGCTACTGTCAGATCTGAAGAAGGAGTAACCACCGGTGAAGAAGGAGTAGCTTGAGTATTTGAAGATGTACCGGACATGAGAACCCTTGGAATATTGCGAACAGACCCAAAAAGTGGTGGGAATTCTGGGTTATCCATCTTCTGGGTCTCTGGGAGGTACTGGAGGTCTCTGGCGGCGGCGCGTGGGCGGCACGCGCTGGTACAGTGGCGGGGCGTGGCGGCGCGTGGGATTCACGCGCGGAGCTTGTAACGGCGCGTGAGGGTCACGCGCAGCTCCGTTGGACGTCGGCTTCTGGGGACGCGCCGATCTGGGGACGCCGGTGAGGCCTGGAGGGGTGGTGTCGTCCACGGACCACTTCTGGTTCCAGTTTTGAGGACGCCTCACTCACTCTCTCTCTCTCTCCTCACCGTCTCTCTCTCTCCGGCTCACGGCAGACTCTCCAGGACCCTTTCCAAGCTCACACGCTCTGATATCATGCTTAAAGAGTATTGAAAATTCACTCTGCCATATTATTTCATATGATGTGGGTACAATATATAGAGTCTCATACTACCGGTTACAATCAATCAGTAATAAATGAAAGATATTGCAATATCACAAGTAATCAGGAATTCATTGTCTAGCTAGAATCATGGGTAAATCATGGAGAGAATAAAGGGAGAGAATCAGGGAGAGAATCAAGGGCTTCTAACAATAGTTTAATGGGGTGAACTTGGAGGCTCTTTGCGATGAGGTAGCTAGAAAGATGCTCACCCTAGTAAAGTGAGGCGCTGCAGCAAGAAGAAAAATATGATATATAGACAAAAAAACTACAGATAAATATACATTGAAATAACCTTCGTTTATACATCCACACATAGATATATTCTGAAAATGTCATAGTAAATGATAAATGTTGTAGTCACGTCAATCATACTATTACTAAACAATAAAATGAGCCACTCAAGTTCGTGGCACAACTGGTTGTCCCTCTGTGGGTTCTTTGTTTTCTCATATTTATTTACATTAAGAAATCCTAAAAGCTATGTACTGTTATAATATTTTAAGTCTAAAACTAATATATTAACTTCAAGACTTTCCTATTATTATTAGAAATCTTCGCTCTCTTATCTGATATTTTAAATTTAAGGCTTTCCTATTTTTATTAGAAAATTTTCCCTTCTCATATAATATTTTAGACATGAAACTTACCTATTCTGTTTAGTTAAACACCTAACCCTAATACACCCTCAACAACAGCATCACCGAGCCAATACAGCTGTGCTGTTCCTCAGAAAAAACCTTCTACTGGCAATATCAGTGATGTGCTGAAGATGCTTGCCTTATGCCGAGCACAAGGCATGCCTTTTGGTGCCAAACCAAAGCCAGCGCCTCTTATGGTACGGAAGCTGCTAAGGCTGCGTTGTGCCTTGCTTTAGCACTTTGTATTTTTCCGAATTTTGTGATAAAAGATGCAGAATTTGGGTTTGGGGTTTATGGATTTTAGGGATGTAGATTCAACTAAGAGACGTTAAAAATTTGGGTAAATTATGCTCAGAGTCTGTTAGGCATCATAAAATGACAGTCCACTTTATTGACCATATTTGACTAACTGATACGTTGGTGGGATGTTCAAGATAATCATGATTTGCATGAACTCTTGTGACATGTTAAAAATTGAAATTGCATTTTACTTGAACAATTTTAACTGTTGAATTTTTTTTCCCTTTTAATTATTTCCTTTCTGTAATATTAATAACACAATAGTTCTTTTATAGTTAGTATTTTTTGTGCAATAATGATTAATACAATGTGAAAGAATATGCGCATTTCTGATTGATGATTATGCTTGGATTTTGTAGAGGTGCCGAATCAGAGCATATGTCAAGGGAAGAAATTAAACACATATTAGAAGTTATTGCATCCACTGGGAGATTCTGGTATGTTGAATGGTGTTACCAGTTTCTTTTACGGCTTTTCTGCAATGTGTCTACTGCGATGTGTGTATTTTTCCTGAATATATGATTGCAAATAGCTGAAAAAACCTTCTTTCTTCTCGTTTGTTGAGGCACCGTACTGTAGCAGAGACTGAAATTTTTTTTTAAAAAATATTTTTAAGCAAACTTTGCTCAAGGAAAATCTGTCTTTATATATATATATCAATGGTTTTAATGAGGCAATCTTACTGAGCGAAATGATATAATTTATGATGCTAAAAACAAGTAACAAAGGCGATCTTAATGACTTAACAGAAAGGGTCATATCTCTTGCTTCCCTTTGAACTTGGGGAGCGCTGTTATTCTCCTATATTTTGTATCTCTTTTCCTCTTTCCTTCCCCCCCTTTTGTTTCTCCTTCCCATGCTTTTTATGACCCTGTCTCAATCTTCCCACTCGCAATTCTTATTTTATCCAATAAAACTCCTGTTCCATGGACAATATTACTAGTCTTTTATGGCCTTCCTCATTTTCAGACCTAATGGCTTCTATGACACTATGTCAATGCATGGGCACACGGTTTCATAAATCTAATATTTCATGATGAAGAAACAATAGATAAACTATTTGTTTACTTTAGTTGGCCTTGTATAATGATAATTCGGTAAGATTTCATCCAGATCTATAATAGCAATGCTAATGTAGTCATTTTTCATTGTTTCATGCTTTGCTTTCAAATAACAGGCATGACTGGGATAAGTTGAAGAGCATGCTATCGATTCAGCTGAAGCAGGTATGGGGAGGTATGCTAGCAAGTAGGTCTTATATATTTTCTGTTAAGTCTCAGAGGCATTGATAATTTATATTCATAGGTTAAATGGGATTTTACCATTATACTTTTCTTGCATGGTTGTCCTTACACTTTCTGCCTCATAACTGCTATATAGGTATTGTCAGACTACCCTGAAGCAAAATTGACAAGTGAGCAGCAATATGCTTCTTTAGGAGAGTCCTACTCTGATCTAGTGGACAGATTGAATGAAGGTATTTTACCATATTTTATGCTAACTTATGGGTTTTGTGAAAATGCTAAGGAGAAGACATTAATCACTTGCCATACTTACATGTGCAATCTATGTGATATATGTGGATGTAAATTTGTTATTATTTAAGAAATTAGATTTTCTTTATCAAATAGTCTAGGGTTCAAATGTTTCTACACTCTTGTATTTCAGGACTATTGTTTTGAAGTGTTTATCAAGAATACTAAATCTGTTGTTTTGCCTTGAAAGAATGTATTTTAATATATTAATGTGCTGGATAGATTTCCCTATCACGTCTTCTTCCATAGAAATTACTGAAGGCATTTTTGAATTGCAGCTCTTCTTTCATTTTATGAAGGCCCTCCATTTACATTGCAGAGGTTGTGTGAGGTTAGTGTCGTGCGGTTTTATGTTCTGGCAGTGACATTCATGTCTATTAGTAATCGTTTGTCTGTGTCTTGTAAGTAAACGTTAATATATGCTCCTCCATTTACATTGCTGCGGTTGTGCTAGTAAGTGTTGTGTGTTATTATGTTCTGGCAGCAATATTCCTGTGTTAGTAATCGTTTCTTTTTGTCTTGGAAGCAAATGTTGATTAATGCACCTTTTCTAGCTTGATGTGTCTTGCTTTAGTTTTGATTTTTAGCTTTCATATGTTATGAAATGGAAGCCATGTCTACTGTTTCACCTGGTATTCTCCATATGATTGCTTTAATGGGGTCCTGATGATGTGCAGTGAGATAGCTTTGTTGCATTATTAAGATTTTTTGGCTTTATCCTTTTCTTATATTCTTCAATTTGTCTGTGAGGTTATTATATGCATCCCTTGGTTTTATCTCATCTCCAACCTCTGATATTATTTCTTGGTTATAAACAAAAAAAAAAAAAAACTTTTATTAGAGCATCGGTATAAAAATCTGGCAATTTTTGTTGAGAAATTTAGGATAATTTGGCCAGTACTAGAATGACATTACATACATTTGAACATTGATGAATAGTTTTTGTTGAGAAATACAATTTAGCTTTAGTTTCCCAACATTGGTGCACCAAGTTTGAAACCTTGAACTCTATCCTCTTGTTTTATGAATTTTGAAGCTATTAAATTTACAATCAAAACAAAAGTGGAGGGTCACAGTCGACAAAAGTGATGTTTGTCCCCATTTGATCTCTCTCCTAAGGTAGCTATGACACCATCAGTCCATTGTTTGTCTTTCTTAGGAGACGGATTGAAGATTTACGTGATTGAATTCCACGAGTGCAACATAACAACTTCCTTACAATCTTCCTTCCCTATACGTTCTTGTACAAGCAGTTTAGATGAGTGTATTCCCATATTTGCTCAGGTCTTCATCATTTGGTTTTGATGGAGACTTAAGCTAGCCTAGTGAACCCTCCCTTAAAGCCAACTTGTAATTGGAAAGAATCATGCCATATAAGTGTTGCAAGAATTACTTTTGGCAATCCAATGGGACTCTATCAGGAATATAGAAATGTAAGACAATGTTTGCTATTGAATAACTATTGGATCATGCAAGGGGGTATTAGTCGGATAATGGACAATGGTACTGCTTCTAGTTAAATGATGACATCATTTGTTAAAATTTCTTTAGTGTGAGTATCTCGTAGTTCTTTTTTCCATTTTTCATTGTGTGTGTATAAAATTTTTATTTTTTCTTAAGGTGTTGTGCATGCACGTGGCAGCTGCCATGCCATCTGTTTTCGTGTCATTGCAGTTTTGGCCACTAGTTGTCAACTTTCACCACATGCCATTGACAACACTAAAATTGATTCTTATCTGGTGGGTGGTAGACGTCCCCTTTTTAGGTCGCTATGGCAAGTGTATCATTATACCCTTGTATGCTTGTAGAATAGAGGTGATTTCAAATATGGTCCCTACTACCATAATACCTTCTCCGAAATTGAATTTGATCAACAGAAGCTTATGTTGGGATGATTGTCCTTTGATCATTGTGTTATCATGTAAATATCCAATTCAACTCAAAAGTTGTAGCCTGTTCCCATTTGTCCTACATCTATTCCTCGTACAGAATATAAAAATTATGGCATGCATCAAAAGAATATGTAAAACAATAGTGGGAGTGCACATGGACTGAATTTTGGTATATTTTGTATGGTAGATGTTCTCAGTCTTGGTGGACCATCAAATTGCATGCTTTTTGATTAGTTTTTAAGGAGAATTAGAATGAAGGACCTAGGAAAAATGATATTTATCATAAAAATTGTAATTATGTAAAGGACCAAATATCACAATATGAATGTAAAAGTACTAAATTGCCTCAAACTAAACCTCCTAAATTCTGTTAATTCAAAATTTGAAAAAGCAACTAAAATTAAAACGAAAATGGTTTCTATAATAAAAGAAAAATTAATCTTTAATTATGTCATTTTTTTAATGCATAGCGTTTCCCTATCGAACCAAATTAGATGTGGAGTCTTTATATAGAGCATCAGTTATATTATTTTTTTACCAGAATCAATTACATTATTGGACCTTTTGAATACTATAACATGTTTACTATTTGAGAGTTTTTTTATATTGATATAATAATTTTCAAAAAGATCTAGCAGTTTGAATTCGGATCCATGTTATTTTATTTATTCTTTTCATAAGTCACACGCCTATTATACTTTTTACTAAGGATTTTTGAATTTGTAACTCCATATTGCTAGGAGTAAAAGAAAGAGTTTAGGACTAATTTAAAATAATTATTCTAAAGTCATGAACTTATCACCATCATCGTGGTCACCATCGGACTTCAAATCTTTGGGAAAAAAAAAAGGAACAAGCATTAAAGATTAAAAATTAAAATTGTTCCAACTCAATCTGAATAATAATTAAATCACAGATAATTTTTACACAAGTATAAACATTACGAGTATTCATAATTCTCTATCACAGCCATCATAAAAAAGAAAAAAGAAAAAAGCAAAATTAATCATTTAAGGTTTAAAATTTCAAATGTGATGTTATCTGATATTTACAAGAATAAAAGATGTTGATGACATGGACCTGAATGTTCATCAGAAAAAAATTTAAATGAAAAACAGATTATGATCATAGGGATGGTGGGCTGGTGTTTTTTTTTTTTTCCCCTTTCAAAAAGTTGAATGTATGAGGAAATGTACGGAATTAACTTAGGGATATTTTAGTATTTTTAAATTTATATTTTGATATTGGCGTTTATAAATAATACTAGCATAAGGGTCTTATATTTAGGACCGGAGGAGTAATAATTTTTAAGATCCTCTATAATAGATTTTTTTCATTTAAGGTCCTTTGTTTTAATTTTCCCTAGTTTTTACATGTATATCATTTCTCAGATGTATTTTTTGTTTTTCTTATTGATGTTTCGTCTGATATTGCACAGATCCTATTGGATGCACAAAATATTTACCCAAATCTCTCGAAGCTTGCCTTAGCCCTTGAGAAGGTATGCCGTATGCGTGGTGCTTTATAGTTTGATGCACCTAATTCAGTTCCATTCTGTTTGAAAATACCCCCTTGAATTTTAATTCCTTTACAAGTTACTTTAGTGTTGATGATTAATTATGTAAACTTCAACATGTGGCAAAAAAGGTAACCCGTTCACTGAGAAGTAAAAGCATTGAAATCTTGTGAGGGGCCCTCCATCTTGGCATATCATGGATTTAGTTAGGAGGGTTTTTGCTGATTATCAACGTTTATTTCCCTTCTTGTATCTTGTAATCCCTCTGGCGGGTTTTTGAGATTGATTGGCTGAACTTGCTGTCAATGCTCTCTGTTTCTATTGGGCAAATCAGAGAAGTTATACTATAAAAATTCTTGAAGATGTCAGAGCCCAAGAGGTCGGACCACTCTTGATGACAAAATGTGGGCTAACTATGGTGATGATTGCAGAAAAAAATGACTCCCCCGTGAAATTGTCACTTCAAGCAACCATGGGGTCAGGAAAGCTTCTCTTTATCAGGCATTCACTTAATAGGAACAATTAGCTTCACTGGTCCACATGTATTGATGATTTGTGTGTCTAGGAAGTAATGTTAACAGGGTGTCTAAGATTCACACGTCCCTCTGTGGCCTTAAACAATCTCCCAGGTCCTGGTTTGATAAATTTACTTAGGTTGTCAAAGGTTGTAGGAATACTTTGATCACACCTCATTGTCAATTCCTTGGATGTACGTGGGGTCAGGCTGATAAAACCTGATTCTCTAATTCTCTGTTGGTGGTGATCTTGCTCTCTTCACTGCATATGTAAATCATGTTTGTCACAAGTTTCACAAAAGAGATGATGGTTGAAAGGTAAAGGTTTTCTGTTGCAATAGAAATTGGAGTCTAGGAGTTTGGAATACGCATTAGACTTGCATGGAGACAGGAATGCAGGGTTGTAAACTAGTTGACACTTCCATGAAGGCTAAGTTCAAACAATTAAGAGCACTGGTTGAGTTGGAAGATATTGAAGGATAGTAGGTAAACTTACCTACTTTAACACGCTAAGCCTGGTATAAGCTTTCCAGTGAGTGTTGCCGTGAAATTTGCAAGTATGAGTCACGCTCATGCTAGGAGAATGAGAAGAATATTGTCTTGCTAGGAAACATTGATCATCACAATATAGCTATTGATATTATCTAGAAGGGAATTTAAATAAACAAAAATGATTTTCTTACAGCATTTAATTAAACATGACTGAATGGAATTTGGATTTGATAAATGTCATCTCGTAATTAATTGACACCTAGTGTATACTGCATCTATGACGGTCATGTATAACGTGTTTTCTGTAGAAGTATTCTTATTCCTTTTTTTCATTTCCTATTGCAGAACTTGTTGGTTACATCTACATTGACTATCTGCACCGATCCATATCCGCAAACAACTGTGCAAGAGTCAGGTGAATCAGAGAAAGCAGTTGAAAAGCAGAATGAGGAATGTAATATTACAGAGAATGGCATTGAGCCTCTGGCTGCTGACAAGGATGTAGTCATGACTGAGGCTGATATCAATGATGAAATGACCATTGACATGGAAGCTTTTCAAGATATGGTTAAACCATCAGAAACAAATTCTGAACCGAGCGCTAATGCGTAACCATCGGTGGTTGATGTGAGTCTGAGAAAGCCAATGACTCTGATATGATCCTAGATTCCGATGTCCTAATTGATGATTTGTGGGATTTTATGTTCTATGGGGGGCAATGTTGATCATGGTCGTCATAGAGTACTTAGACAACAGGTTTGGGAATCCTTATGTCCTCCTAGCTCAAAATTATACCTTTTCCCCCACGAAGTATTAACTAAGTTTTTGCCTTAAATGTCCTGAATGCCAAGCTCGTATTTGTTGCATGATATGAATTTTGTGATTGAAGCCATGATACATAATTTGCTGCAGAATATTAGCATTTCTGAAATCCTGAAATGGTGCTATGATTTAGTTGTTTAAAATTTTTTTTAAAAAAATTGATGAGCTATTTGTAGAATATGTATTCTGTTTTCTTAGTAGTGATGCATTTCCTAGAAGATTTACTTGTAATCAGTCCAACCGCATGGTACACAGCCTTGACGTTTCGGCTGATGCATCTTTGGTGATGCTTATGTGATCGTTTTGACCGGTATTGCTGAGGGGGCTTTTGGGGTTGGATTTGTGCCATTTTTCCTAGTATTAGTTTGATAGGTGCTGGATAAATAATTTTAGAGGTAACAACAGTTAGGTTTCGGAATTTTAATTTGATGACAATGAGGTCTCCCAAAAAAAATTGTTACGAGATTAGTTGCAAAAAGCAATTCAGACAGTTGCAAGTATGGGAGTGTCGGTTACAAATTATGAATTTCAGGTGTCACGTAACTATCACTAAATGAAAGTTTTAAGACCTACCTTTTCACATTTAGTGACAAAAACTCGGACACATTTGTATTATCAGGGCAAAAAAAAAAAAAAAAAAACTTGGACACATTTGAGCCTGGGAGCACCCCCCAAAAAAATAAAAAAAAAACAGACGAAAGAAAGTGAAGTTCTATGCAAAGTAATAGTATTTCACATTTATTAGCTGTCTCAGACAGACTCGAGTAAGAATCAGTTTGCATTCTTGCCCATCATTCTATCCGTTGAGTGACATAAACTTGGACACATTTGGGCATTTGAGAGCACCCAAATAAAAAAATAAAAAAAGTTCTGTGCAAAGTAATAGTATTTCACATTTATTAGCTGTCTCAGAGATTTGGAGAGCAACTGAATTCAGATCCTTGGGGTGCAAGCCATGCATAAATGTTCAGTTATGAAGGTTAGAAAAAATGTTTAAGAAGGCAACAAGCGTCAATTAGTGCCCGTTTTCAATTGCTTGCTGCTTATTCTGTCCCTCCCTTTTTTCAAAGAAACATCTGACCAAATTATGTAGCTGAAAAAGCTAGTTAAAATTAATTAAAAACTATCTGATAAAAAAATTAATCAAAGATTAAATATATAATTGAGTCTTTTTTTTAAGGGAGAGAAAGTATAAGAGAGAGAATAAGGATATTATAATAAAGAGAATTATGGAAGAAAAAATATGTGACAGAGAGGATGATGGTTTGAAAAATAAGATAATAAATATATTAAAATAAGTAATTAATGGAAAAAAATAGGACACCAGCCAAGAAAGTTTGAAACATTTTGTCATAAATAGGGACAAAATAGAAATGGTTTTCTTTTGGTCCTTTTTATAAGAGTTTGAAATTTGAATTGTCTTTTTTATAAGAATTTAATTGGCATCATCTAAACATTTAATGTATTTTTACCCCTCAATTAATTTTATATATTGTATTAGTTAAAATGTTGACAACTTGGCATACTACACTCTCTTTCATATTTCTTCTTGTTATTACTCTATTTCTTTTTCTTACTTACTCCGTAAATAAGGGCATAATTGGAAAAAAGTTTATTTCTTTTCCGGAGGGAATAGTTGTTTCTTATAAGGATGGAGTGAGTAATACTTCAGGGGGGGTTCTAGAATTTGAAAGATTGACTGAAAATTGTAACACCAAGGCACTCTTTGGACGTTTATTTGCTCTCGAGATTGTATTGGACGTTTCACTGGTGTGTTTTTACCCCCATTTTCGGTTTCCAGATTTATTTATTTATTTATTTTTGGTGAAGGTTTCTAGATTTATTTTGCCCGAGAGCAATTTCACCGAAGAGAGGAAATTATAGAAAATATGAATTATCCTTCAACATTGATGCTGCATTGGCTGTGTTTCACTTGTGTGTTTTACATTTTTGTTATTTGGAGTACAATCTACCTGCTGAAAGTTATTTTGAACAGTTCCAGATTTATTCATATTAATTTTGTATTTTTTTCATTTAAGAATAAATATAGACTATTCAGAATTAAGAATCATTTTCTTAAGAAAACATGAGAAAATTTGAATTCGAAGGACGCAGTTACTTGAAATGTCAATATATAAAAGACTTGATTTCTTTCTACTCATTAGACTTTTGAACCCTTTTTATCAAATTTTAACTGTGCAGATTAATACGAAATTTTAAAAACCATAAAATTTGAATCAACAAACTTGATCCAACGGTCCACACTCCACAGTCGCAGTAGTCTCCACTTCATAGATCAATTAAACTCATATACCTCAAACCCACCTATAAAAAAAGGACTATTGGTAAGAGAGAATTAAAAAGAGCACAAAGAAAAGGACTGACCCGAATTTTCTGAAGCCACACCAAGAACTTTAGATAAAGGGTTTCCGGTTCAGTTTCGTGTGAAAGAAGGCGCAGGAAAAAAAATAGCCATTAGCACTGTCTTGTTTATGGCTTTCTGGCAAAAATCATATCATAATATTCCTAATCAACAAAGCACCTGCCTGTAGTTTCTACTCTTCCCAAGCACTATGCATCCCTCATGTAAGTGTAATTTGTGCGAACTGTACATTACTCAACATTTGGAATTTGCTGGCACCTGAAGTTTCCCCGGCCGTACTGACCGTGGTCCGGATTCTTTGATACAAGAAAATATTTATGGGAGGCTGGAAGAAGTATTTGAATATTCCATTCCTTTACAGCTGGAAATATAATAACCAAACCATTGATATAGTGGGGCATTATGTCCCCGGTACTTTCTCTTCTCCTATTAACCATCTTGACAGCCAACTGGGATCTTCAGCAAAGTATTTACAAGATGAGGGAATGATGCCAAGGTCAGCTCCAACTTGCTCATATTCCTTGAGAGCTGCTTCCATTTCTTGAGCAACGACATCATCATTAACCATGTCAAATGAACTTAGGCTCAAAACATCAGCATAATGTCTTTCACTCCCAGGATCATTATGAAATAGTTCCAATTCAAGTCCCTGCACAATCCACTGATATTTGTTAAGAACTATAGATAATTAAGATGCTCAAAATACCTGAAGCCAAAATATGCTACGCCTCTTCTAAAGTAGAACACATGGAATTTTAATTTTAATTAGAAAATTTACATATCAATAAATTATGGAGAAGAAAATCACTAAGAAGATGGGCCGGGTGAGAAAGGTGGTTGGGAATACAAGTCAAGGGTTTCCTGCTTCACATCCTCCTTCCTTCAATGTATCAAGGACGACAACAACAAACACAAGCGTGGCTAAGATCATATGATGCCATTGGGCCACTCTATCACATTTAACTGCTCAGAATACCGTTCACCGTGAGATCCCATTCTATAACTTCCTTAAGTGCCTTTCTTTGTCTCCTTGATCTTGTTCTCTAATCCTCCAATTTACCCAAGAAAAAAGAATTATAGACACCAAGTTTTTATTAACAATTAACAAATTAAATAAAGACCCATCTGTTGCCCAACTCAATACAACGCATTTATAGGATTCGGCCAATAAAACCTTGCTTGTAATTACGGTCAATTCATTAATGAGATACATATCGTAAATTGAATTTGATAGAATAATATAGGAATTGTTTATCATAGATCCATTTAACCACCCCCGTAGCCAGGATGTCTATTTACGTGGAGGCAACAACATATATGATTGAAAGGCTGCACATGCATACCTGACATAACGCTGCATAATGCTTATATAACTCACTGCTTTCATTTTGATCACCAAGAAGAGTGCCTCCGTACCAACCATTGTCCTCACTAGATGTCACTGTCGGGTACCTGGAAATTCAAAGTAGACAATAATTGAGTTATCAAAGACAGTGATAAGAAATTGGTGTTTAACTATACCCCAGAATAATTAGGGCTCCGAAAGGAATCAACATAAGATTATCGTTTTGAAATTAAAATTCAAAATTTTGAACCAGATTCCTAATCAATCAAAGAAATAACAGCAAATGACCAAAAACCTTTTATCGAACCCCAAATTTTCAGGCATGGTGGAAACTAGAGGAGTTAAGAAACTTTAATGGCACATTCATTATATTTTTTCAGACAAAGGGAAACACTTGTTGTTAGCAGAATATTAGCCCAGATATTCCGCTAATTAATCAGATCTATTATGCTTGTATTCTTTCCTGTTATATGTGTTCATATTCTCTTATTTATTGTGTAAATATTCCATTTCCAGATTTGATTCGATTCTCTCTGATCTCTCTCGTTTAAGTTCCTGTAAGCAGTGGAATTGATAGGCTACCCTTCTACTGTCCTCTCCACATGTGTATCACATCTTTCTGTGGATGGAATCACATCATTTTCCCATCAATTTTCACTTATGTTTACCGAATGCTTAAAAATCGCACAGAGTCCAGTCCAGATCCCCATGTAAAAATATCAAACATCCATGTATGAGTTTACAATTTACAAATGCACACAATTTGGTCCATCAACGTTTAGAAAGCCTTCATTCCACAGTTCAGAACAGGCTATATCTCAGGATAAAACAAATAGACATAAAAATAAATTACTGGCAAATAAAAGTATAGGAAAAATATTAATAAATGGGATTATGAATATAATGAGACAATGAACTAGAAAAATGAGGCACTTTTGCGATACATACCTTTGGAAAGCATCCTCTTCATTCAAATCATTGCCAGAAGAAAGCCAGTTTAGGTTGTAAAAACCATTACCCTTTGTCTCAACTAGAGATCTTTCAATATCAATTTCACGAGAAGCAGCTTTCCCGGCCATGGTACCTCCTTCATGCTTTCTCTGGCCAAAAAGCCAATTTGGGCTCTTGAGTTGTATCTCACTGAACAAGAGCACAAGAGAATCAGTGAAATTGCAAAAAATGATCTGGATTTATGACAAGCAAGAATGCTTTCTTTGTTCCATACAAATCTACAACATAGCAAGCCACTCCCTCTCACTAAAAAGAGAATATATGGGAAAGAAGTAGCATTAGCATGGCATGAGATGCTGAATTCAAGCAAAGAATTTCCATTGATGTAGAAATGCAAGATCTAAACTTAAGAGTGAGACACAATTTCTTCTACCAAGCATTATACTATTTAAACAAACTTAAGTTGCTTACAAGGCCTGCAAGGGGCATCTAGCGGATCCTTGTGGATATTGACAATACAAAAACGAAAAAAACAAGCCTTATCCTACAAGGTGGGGTTGACCACACAGATTGAATGGTGTCTTTGTGCTCTATCAATAACCAAATCTTTGGTGTAATTGTTGATGGTATGATTGCCTCCAATGACTAGTTGTGATTGTAGCAATTGGCTTGCTGTTCACATAGCAAAAGATGTTGATCAAGCTGCATGCGGCAGCTGAATGTGAACTTTAAAGGGACAACACAAGCATAAAGTTGGGGTAGCTGAGATGACAATGTTAAGAAGGATGTGTGGTCATATAAGAAAAGATAAGATTCGCAATCAACTACCCATTGTTGATCCACAACAAGTTACTGCGTATTTTCTTCAAGGAAATCTTTGGGATAGCATGAAACATGATGTTGTTGCAAGACCTAGTGCTAAAGCAAAATACCATGCCATGGAATTGGCAACTGTGAACTTATGAAGATGAAGCAATTACACCAAGAACTTCAATTTGGATATCTTCACCAAATGACACTAAAGTGTGACAATTCCGTTGCTCTATAAATTGCCCCTAGTGTAGTCTTTCATGAGAAGCCCAAACAAACTTGAATCCCATTTCATCAAGAAGAAAATCCTATTTTGTTTCTCACTTGGCTGACCTTCTTACAAAAATATTAATCCTTCGTTTGGTTAACTGGAAAGATTTTTTACGGAACAGAAAAATAAATGGAAATGGGAAGAGGAAGGGAATGGAAGTTTTAAGAATATGTTTGGCATGTTGGAAAATCTTGATGGAATCCTTACATGATTTATTTTTATTTGGTATGTTGGAAAAATTTAATGAAATGGAAAGATTTAAGAATGAAAAGACCAAAATATCTACGAAGCTATCAAAACAAATCTGCAGTGGTGGAGGGACGTGGAGGAAGCTGGAGGCAGGTGGAAGATGATGGAGGCCGAACAGATCTAAGAGGAAGGGAATGGACGTTTTAAGAATATGTTTGGCATGTTGGAAAATCTTGATGCAATCCTTACATGATTTATTTTTATTTGGTATGTTGGAAAAATTTAATGAAATGGAAAGATTTAAGAATGAAAAGACCAAAATATCTATAAAGCCATCAAAACAAATCTGCAATGGTGGAGGGACGTGGAGGAAGCTGGAGGCAGGTGGAAGATGATGGAGGCCGAACAGATCTGCAATGACGGAGGAAGGGGAATGATAGCGGCGGCAGGAGGTCAGTTCTGCTATGGTTGAACTTGAACATGGCTTGTTAGATCTTCGCCAAAGAGAGAAATAGCCATTGCCAGAGTCTATGGTCCCCATCATTAGAGCGTGGCCCTTGCTGTCAAAGTCTGGAGAAGCTGCTGCCTGAACCTGTAGTCCTTGCTGCTGCCATGAAGGATATAGATGATAGCTTTTCAAAGGGGAGTAATATGCCCGGAAATGAGATGCTAGAGCTATTTATGTCAGCAAAAAATGCGTTCCACAAAAATTCGCATTATCCTCGGGGGAGGTGGGGGACCATTTTCTAGTGTTTTAAAGGAAAATTGTGGATCCCGATGAGCATTTGAAACACTTCAGATGAAACAAACAAGGGAATTTGACATTCTCTCCCTTTGCATCTCCAAATCTCAAATTCCTTCCTACCAAATGGGGCCTTAGGAAATCCCACTTTTCCTACAACAGGCTTGGTCATATGACCTATAAATTTCAACTTAAGGGGGACTGCTAATTGTGATATGATTTGATTGTAGATGATTAGGATTGTTTGTGGTAGATAGTACATAACTAGATTATTTTGGCGATTATTAGGCATAAATATATGGCCTTGTACCCTCATCATAAATAAGAGGGTCAGGTAGATCAATTCTCACCGACTTCATATTCACATTTTCTCTAGCTCTCTTTCTCACATTTCTCTTGCATTATTCAGAACACAAAAATACTGAGTCACTGTCTAAAAGGATTTATTATTGAACAACTAATAAAGAAAAATCATATTGAAACAAAAGCTTTAAGTACCAGAAGTTAAGACTATCAAATTCTAGAGTAACAAATCAGTGAATAAAGATACTGAAACATCATGTTATAAAAATTAAAAGGAAAAGTGATATTATTTGTGAGGTATGAAAAATTTTAGTAATAGAAATCAGTGGCAGAGATTAAAAAAAAAAAAAAGAGAGAGAAGTAAATCAGATGTTTAGAATAAGAAAAATTACGCTGCATCAGGTGCAACCCCACTGTTTCCAAAACCACCTGGTTTCTGATCAGGTTCACCAAAAAGTCTTACATTCCGAATTTCACTTCTAGTCTTTTCAATTAACTTGTCAAATGATGTCAACTTTATGCGTGAGAAGTCTTCTCTACAAGCTGGGACAGGTATGAGGGTTGTTCCAGTTCGACGAGAAGGCTTAGTAATAAGTTCAGAACTGCAAATTTCAAAAGTTCAAAAAAAGAAAAGGCACACGAACAATATGAAAATATATAAATAAAGCAAAGTTAGTGTAATTTACCATGTACAAATATGTCAACGATGAATTTATAAATCATTTATTACACAGATTAGGGGACTCACCCCTTATCAGAGATCAGGTCATCTCCAATCCCAGAAACATGGAGATAGTAATCTGAATCCAACTCCCAAAGAGCAGGTTTCCCTTCTTGTGGTTGGAAGTAACCTAAAAACCTACCAATTGAGTAAAAGACCATCGCCACAGATTGATTAGGCAAGGAACGAAATCACATTTTCAACATAAAGCAAACAGATGCATCAACACTTTCTAAAGCAGTTTTATTAAAGCCATCTGGGAAGGGGGGAATCGTTTGCTAAGAAAATATAAGAGGAAAGAATAATACAAGTTTATTGCATCTTGTTTTTCACCATCAGTGTAAGCATTGCTATAATATCGCTTTATAGACTTCATAAACTCTCTTGATTGCGTTGTTGCTTTCCACTTTCCCTGCCTCTCTGGGAAAACCTGTCAGCCAAAAAATCAGAAACAAGGAGCATGAAGCAGAGGCAAATAAGAATATTCAATATTTATCCAAAAAATTATATTAACTGCGATACAAATCTCATAAAACGTCATACAGTATTATGAGCAGCAGAACCACCATACTGCTGGGCAAGAGCATCACCCATACTCTGGTACATGTCCATAAGAGCTGCAGCAATACTACTATCAGGGTCCACTTTGGAAACATCAGATAAACCCATAGCATGAAGCTGGCGTCCTAAAGCTTGAAGGCCATAGGCATACTGTGCTACATTTGTACGGTCCAAGCAATCAATGCAGTTGGTGCGCAGAACTCCACTTTGAAAGCACGGTGCTTCACCACAAACATCTTTTTGGCTCTGTTGGTTATTGTCAGTCTCGCTGTCTTGATTGACTAATGCAGTTGGAATTTCATTACTGTTTCCGATCCTTGCAATATCTCCTGAACTCGTTCTTAAATCTTTTAGAGAAGTATCCCTGTATACAATGACAGCAGTGCATATGAAAAACCGCATTATTTAATTGCATAAGAGATAAGAATCCGTTTGGATTATCTCAAGGAATGTGAGGCTGTGTTTAGGGGATGAAAAATTATAGAGCTGATATCACAGACAAAGACGATCTGCAAATCGAGACACTTCCAACAAGCTGTGTGATCTCTTTTTTTTTTCTTTTTAAAAAAAAAATTTCTAGGAAAAAAGCAATCTGGAAGAATAATTTGCAAGAGGCTGGTTATGAAAAAGGAGGAGCATTTTAGTAATGAACCAAGGATACTGCAGCAGTAGACACTACCTCTATATTTTAGGTTCTAAAGGGTCCACTTCCTCGGACAAACTGGAAATGATGTTTTCAGATGATGACTTGTGTTTTAAAATTCAGATAGAGAAAGGTTTGCTCTCTAAACAGTTCAAGGATGATTTTTGTCAGAAGCAGAAGCAGCAAAATGACAGGACCAAAAGTGAATGCTGAAGTTTTCGAAGAACATAACTGCTGGTGGCAGTATTTCTTCCAGGGACAAAGTTCCAGGGCAGATTGATGTTGAATCTGTTAGGTAACGACCTCTACTTCAAATGAAAGCTGTAAAAAGTCCTATGGTTTGGAGCAGACTGTTGTTATAAATTCATAATACATATCTTTTCCTTTAGTCATGAAAGTTGCAGACAAGTTATGGCTGGTTGGTAATGCGACCTAAGAAAGTTTGGGTAAGAAACAATTTGCGCAAAGGGGGGGGGGGAGGTAATTCAATATTTCCAAAATGGAAAAGATATTCCCACTGCAGAGGAATCAACCCTTAATGGGAATGAAGTTCTTAAAATTCATGCACATGTGGCGCTCCCAAAAATGTCAGATCAAAAGAAAAACTACCCGCATACTGAATAAGGGAATCAAACGTTCTAGAATCCATGTTCGCAAAATAGATAAGCAGTCCGCATAACAAACCCTATTTAAAAATCATCTATGCACAAATAACTTCGGTCCACAAAAAATGCACAAATAACATAAGGGTGAAGAAAGGTCTAAGTGGCTCACGGATGAACATAACAACAGTAATGAAGTAAAGGGCATTCACCCCAACATATTTTGCTTGCGTCTTTGATTGTCCAAATTAGGATTCTAGATTCAGCCAGAGGCTATGAAATGAATTACACAAAAAAGCCGCATGTGGAATATTGGTCAATAATTTCATTGGTACCTTCCATTGCTTGGTCGGTTGCCCTTGGTCCTTTTTACAATGTTGGGTTTGCCACTGAAGTAAAAACCGGTTAAATCAAGTGCTTCACTTGCCACACCACCTAAAACTGCCAAAACGTTGGCAGACTTACTTTGAAAGCAGAAGAATATAATAGTCAGATATAATTTTGGACTGACTCAAAAATATGATTACATAGTGGGGAAGAACATATAACCTGACATGCTCACCTCTTTGCAAACTTGTGAAAGTCCCAATGAATAAATCTAAGATGATTTTCTTCAGGTAAAATTTGGTTCAGATACCCCACAGCATTAGCAAATTCACGCCTCAGCATCATCTCTCGTGGTCTTTTTTCAACAGTCTGTAATTATTGTTTAAATGAGCTCTGGGAAAACATAAATTCAGTTTCTTTTTATTGCTTAAAGGTACAACAACAACAACAACAAGCCTTATCCCATCGGATGGGATTTGCTATATGGATCGCATGACACTATTATTTTCTATCAACAACCTTATTGCTTAAAGGTATTTCGTTAAAAATGATAATAACTTAAGCAATAAGGCTAGTGCTTTCTACAGGGAAGTGCAATTAGTATGTAATGAAAACAAAAAAAATAAAAAAAAATGCAAGAAACAAGGCAGGAACAGGGAAGGATAGAGGATTAGCTTGAACCTCTTTTAGTTTATGAATCAGAATCTAAGAAATAAACAAATAAACAAGGGAGGATCTCCAGGTACTTACTGAATAATACATGTCATATCATTCAGAATTCACAATATCACGCTTGTATAGTTTGATACGAAGACATCATCAAATCACTGACTAATATAACACAAGTGGCACTCACATAAGTAACTAACTCATTAAAACATGACAGCTAGGCTTCACATACTTAGAAATAATGCACCATGACTTTATACAAAAATGACAATTTCAAAATACATACTATACTGCCAAAACGTAAAGGAAGTTAATAACTTCATAACCACCATTCCCATCATTAACCCACCACATATCAGCATTCGGTTCCACTCTAGGTCTGTTGTTTCATCAACTTTAGGTGATCAAAAGAATGGGAAACAGGTATGCATCAAAGCAGAAGACTAGGAAGATTGAGCAAGGATAGTTGCTGCCAAAGGAAGCTTCTGATGTCACGCTGATCAAAGTAACTAAAAAAAATGAGTTGAGGAAAGCTATGCTGGCTGAGATAAGATTGTTAAAGGCCGATGAGGTTGGAGGAAGGATAAACTACTATAAATCATACCTTGAGGAATTCTTATCCTCATTTGTTGTAATCTTTCTCATATTTGGAATTTTTTTTAGCAACCAAATAGAAAAATCAGCAAATGCTTATAGCACTATCAATATATATTTGTATCCTAATGCGTTTCTCATGCGGCTTTGTAAGCACTAGCTAATTAATATATAGAGATACTTGACAGAGGTTTGGATCTCTGATGGTAAGTTAGTGCATAGGAGGAACAAGCATGGCTGTGGACCGGGATGGGGGCACAAGTACTGATCTGAAGTACAGACTGGGGACAGTGAAGGAAAAGTGCTTCTCTCTGCAACACATGGATGGTGACCAAAGTAATATCCTTTACAAAAGAATTAAATAACTCATAACCTGACTCTGTTAGCCTTCACAGATCACACCATTTTGGGGCATGGTCATCCTCCAATGAAAAATTACCTTAATCAAATTAAGCACAATAATTGGATTGCCATATCTCTGAGCAAGGTCTTCAAAATGTAATTTTGTTGCCTCATATGTAGGATCATACCTCTGCACTGAAGAAAAGAGAAAGAATCCATCAAAGAAGAGCTAGATGTAATATAGAAGGAGCACAAAAAAAAATGTTTTTGATTAAATAAAATTTAATACAAATAAACATGCTTATTTATTGACAGTAACTCTGAAATCCTCACTTCTATTCTATAGAATGAGGCCATGTACATGAGTACTTATAGTGTAAAGGTTACTCTAGGTGACAAAATTGCAATTACAGAAGGAATAATAAAATAACTAAACTAAAAATAATTAAATAATTACATTATTAAAAATTCTAACACTTCCAACGCTTACAGATAATGTCAGGCTTGGGGCTGAATCTAGAAGCTTCTTGAGACCAGAAAAGTGGAATAGAGCCACGCATCTGCACAACTGAACTCATTTTTCCCTTGAAAGAACCAGCTTCTTCATCAAGGACAATCTGTTCTGTCTCAACATCATTGGCAACTCTTCCCCGGTCATTGACTCCCCTTTTCAAATAACTGCAAAAGAGTTGGCAGCATAGTAACTTATACCAATTCGAACCATTAACATTTTTGCAAGATAGACACGCTGTATAAACATATTTCGTCAAAAGACAATGAGTAAGAAGGTGATATTAAACTGTTATGTTCCAATCAATACAGAGTTATTGTTGAATATGAAAACATAGGATTAAAAACAATAATTAGAACTATTTCTTTAGTCTGGTCTGGGGTGTAACAATAAATGGAAGTCTTCCAATCTTAAAATAGCTGGAGACACTTTATCTACCAGAATACAAAACAATTAATAATAAATAAGATAGGATAACAAATAAGTCATCTGAACAAACTTATCTGATAAAGAAATGCCATGATATGTCTCTAGTAAAAACAACAAAGCATCATGAAATTCACCACATGAGAATATTTCCAGGCCATATCAATTGAAGGTTCTTCATGCTTAATATAACACGCCACTAAAAGGAATAGACCACTAGTAGGCTCCATAACTTAGTTGCCTACTTAAAGACCCTACACCAATGACTATGAAATTAGCTACAAGTCCCAAGCCGTTTCAACTCATGTCTTGTGAAAAGTAATACGTTAATGAAGACATTTTGGTAACAAGTGTTGAAAATGGGTGGGTCTCTAACAACATCAAAGGAACATAAAAACTGAAAGGACCACACCTAGGTTATGAAAAGAAAGAGGGCGAGAATACCATATTCAAATTGCCTAAGCATTTCCAAAACATTTAAGAAAGTACTTAGATAAGTGGCTTATACAGAACAGCATGAAAGACCCTGTAAAACAAAGAGCAGGAATCTAACAATACAAGAAGATGATACCAAAACCCAGGGAAAAAGAGAACAGTTCAAAGTGATGCTATCATTATGGATGGAAGTAAGAAAGAAATGAAACTTACAGGAAATCAATGGGAATGACATAGTTAGCATCCCAAAAACATTCTCTTCAACACAAGAATTTGAGAAATATTTGGAATGTGGGCAAAAAGTGATCAGGAAGCATGGTTGTGAGTGACAGAGAGAGCGAGGGGTAAAAGCACAGACTAAAAAGAAATGCAACGAAAGAAAGAAACTTATGATTTGAGAACATTTTCCCGGAAGGAAGAAGAGAAAAGCAGTCCTTCTAGTCTCCTATTAAATAAGTCATCAAATCTTGTTCCCAAATTCTCCAAAAATGGTGAACCTTCTAGAGGAATCCAGTTGAAGGCAGAAAAAGAGGCTACCTGGTTTGCTGCTCCTCCTCCTTTAGTCCTTCCCTTGACAAATCAGAATAAATAACTTCCTATGGGGTAATACTTAAATTAAACCATTTTTAGCATCCAAAAAACGGAATTTCAAGGACACAAACATGTACTTTACACTGAACACATGAAGCACCAGGAAAATACTGCTTCGGCAAAACTCACATTAAGGAAGCAGGAAAGTGCAATCAATCTAAGGATGTAGATTTTTACTAAACATCAGAGGGATAGAGCCTGAAGAAATTCGCCTGAATTGAAGTTCTATTCAGTGCGATATGTTTTATTCTCATGTAGTGAAGGCAACAAATTGTCCCCCTCTAGCTCGATAATCAAGGGTAAATCTTCTAAATTAATTCAGATAAGATAAATGGATTCTATCCTATAATATTTTAAATAAAACAGATATAGTTTAAAAATAAAATATCACAATCAGCACAGGGGCATCACACACACACAGCCCTTATTGGGCTAGGTTTGTTGCCACAAAGCCCATTAGAATAAGGGCTTTAATGCGCCGCTCTTCAACAGAGCCACAAGTGCAACTTCACGGATATATCCTTGGAATGATGAAATTTAATTGATTACCCTCCCAAGAGTAGATGGGGATCTTTAACACACCGCAAACCAATGCAAGGAGCATGTTGTGACCCGGCTTTAATACTTAACAGAACAGAGAACAAACTAACAATAATGAAGCAGATTAGTAATAAATGAGGAAAATCCTGAGGCTTTGATATTAATATTCCAACACTGAATCAAGATACAGTAAGTTCCCCTGATTCTAGCTCAAAGCCCTATTTCCCGGATTACAAAATAGACCACAACCAGCAACAAAAGATTACACTGGAACTAACATGACAAACTTAAATACAGCAGCTTCCCATGGCATTCGAGAGGCAAGGTCTCTCCCTCAATATTCTCTCCCCCAGAAAACCCTCTTCCCCTCTATCAGTTCTTACAAAATAATATAGGCTCCCCAAAAGTAATTCTACCCACCCTACAGGGTTTAAGACCCATACAGCTAGTGGCTAGCTGCCACTCGGAGTTGTTCCTCAATTCCTGGAGCTCTGGGGTAATTGATTTGACCAGTGGTTTCAGTTCTCATTCTCCTCCCATAGGTCTTCCTAATGCCAGCAGTTATATCAGAGCACCACCTCTACACCCACATTGGCAATGGCAATGCCATAACTACTTGCTAACCAGACACCTGTCAAGCCTCTGGAGTGAGTAGCAAGTTGCCAAAAACATTTCTTCAGATGTTATTGGCCACAAATCCAAGGCAGCAATAATCTACAATGGTCACAAAATGTGCACGTGTTCATCAAAGGAAGAGGAAAGGAAAGTCAACTCCCTAAAGGGGCTAGTTAACCAGTAGTAGGGGATCCGAGGTATAAGTCTAGATTGCCGAAAATAAAATGATCAAGCCATTGCCAATCAATATCATGACACTTGAAATCAGCAAAACCTATATTGTAACCAAGACAACCTAAAGAACTTGCTGCTCCATGGAAAACACAATGGCTCTATCTCAAGTAAAAGAAAGTGTTGACGCATGACCTCACGCAAGGTAGCTATTGTTCCTTAGTGATGTTGTGTCAGCAAATAGAAGTGTTTGATACAAACTAGTGAGCCTATGGCGCAATTTTAGCCAACTACAAGCATTGTGGACTGACACAAACCAACATTGACAGAAGATAAACCTGATTCTCCCTGAGCAAGAAAGGTGCTTGCATATATCTCCAAGCTCAACAAAATCAAATTCTTTTTCAATATCTAACTTGAATAGAAAGGACAAAAGACTCGAGGAAGAGGTGAGAAAATATCTCCTCAACATTGCTGTGTTTTG
This sequence comes from Neltuma alba, assembly GCF_004799145.2. Taxonomy (NCBI): domain Eukaryota; kingdom Viridiplantae; phylum Streptophyta; class Magnoliopsida; order Fabales; family Fabaceae; genus Neltuma; species Neltuma alba. The sequence goes on along the minus strand of NW_021632253.1, from coordinate 11,052 downwards.
TTGAATAATGTGTCAGGAATTTATACGGGGTGAAGGCACGAGGGGACTGCTACTCACCTTTTAGGAAAATAGCATTTAACAAGGGAAAAGAAACGAAGAAAATAAGAGAGAAAAAACTAAGGGGAATAAAGCACAATTAACCACACAAATATAACCTCATAAAGAAGATATTAGACGGACAAAATAGGAAAGAAAACATTATGGCTTAAAAGGTGTGGAATGACATCATTAATGAGGCGATTCCATCACAAGGGGGAACTAGTGGCTAGCATGTTAATCCTACGATGCCACCAGCTAGAGGAACAAAATAGGAAATTCTAACATGGCTAGTACAGTAAACCAGATGCTAGGGAAATTCCATTGGGAATAAAAGAAAATACATTTTATCTTATGTATGATCAGATATCCTTAAAACCAGAAAATATAAGAGCATAAAATAAATCAATGCAACAAAATCCTATTGAAACCTACTAAGGCAACAAATGGTCACACAGGGCCTAACACCAGGTCAACCATTTTATCCCCAAATGTTCAACTAATAGACCAAGACTCCAGAAAGATTTATCAATATCTCTCTAACAATATTGTCACCCAACCGTGTTACCCATAACAAACTAGGAGTCATGAATTCTAACAACTTGTCACAACCATTGAGCCTTTGTCCCTAATGATAAAACTCTAATTAGTTGCTAAACTCTAACCCACTATTATTCTAAGTCAACACCCAACCTTGTTACTAAACCTAATGATAACAATATTGACACCCAACCTTGTTACCCATAAAAAATTAAAGTCATGAATACTAACTTGTCACAACCATTGAGCCTTTGTCCCTAATGATAAAACTCTACTTAGACACTAAATTCTAAGTTAACTAGTAAAGAATGACAATATTTAATACGTAATCCATAACAAACACTATTAATCATCCATACCCCTCCCTCCAGCAAGCAGGGGAAAAGGTGAGAGGAGACAAACTTAGCAGAACGCTATCAAGAATTAAGAAATTCAGAAAAGTAAACAAAGTCAGTTAGCATTAAATTATCACAATGCTTCTCATGACAAAATGTAAATACATGATATCTGAATAAAATATTAGAACAAGAAAGAACAAACCGTGTTCCAGCAAAATGTCTTGATCGTCTAGAAACCAAGCAAACACTGAAGTCCCTCCCGAAAATTGAAAGACGCATCTGCCATTGTTAAAGACTCAAGAATTGGTTATACATTGAACTATGATATCACACCATTAAAAACTAATTTACAAGTCAATAAAAATCATTTGAACACACAAAAGAAACAACAATAACGTGTTGCATATTTATGTGTGTGCATATATACATAGAAAAACCTACTTAACAAATAAATTTAACATTTTTTTATTTTTTATAGAAAAGTAAGCTTTTTAAGAAGGTAAAATTAATCCATTGACAGTTACAGTTTACACCAGAGGTAGCAGGTATGGGACTACACATGACCAACACACAATAGCCCACCTCATACAGACATGCACCATCCTTTTGCCTACCCAACTAATCCCTGCTCAACGAAAAAAGCCCCCATTTTGGTTTGACGGGTCAATTAGGTGACTTCAACTACCACACAATGTTACTCAACTTCCCAAACTAAATTATCAATGGATTTGGAAGAGTAACAGGTGGGGCTAGAAGACAGATTTGAGCTCAACTGACAGTGATGGAGGACATCATCAGATCAAGAATATCAGAAGACCTTCCACAGCATCAACAAACAAGGCATGGTAGAGGAAGAATAAACGCAAACATCATCAAAGCTCCAAGTCCTGAATTTGTGGGTCTACAAGAAGGTGAAGAAAAGAAAACCAGGAAAGCCCAGATTTTTTGGTGCATCAAGAGGGTTACCACGTACTGGTGATATGCTGTCCCATAGTTGGTGTTGCTTGCTCAGATTCCATATCCACAATTAATGTGCCACATCAGTGACTCATTAACTTTGTTTAGACAAAATCATTTCAGGGATAAAATTACTAACAGACAAAAGTGTAAGGACTAACTTTGTAGCCATGATATGGTATAAAAACAGATTAAAACATTTTGAAACTATAAGAACCTAGTTAAAAATCGGGATAAGCTATAGGGGCTAGTGGATTTATTTTTACTTTTAAGAAAGGAATGGAATCAGAGTAGGCTCGTAAAAGTAGAAAAACCCAAGAACAAAAGGGATACAAAAAATAATTGATGTCAAATACAAGAAATGTCAGCAAATCCCTGTTTTATCAGTGACGAGTACAATGAAAGAAACACACGTGACATGTGTACAATTACTCTAGAAAAATTAAATCCCGTGAGATGGGTCTACCAGGCAAAAGAGGAAACTAATGGGTAAAGTGACTAAATTGATAATTTCTTGATATTAGCTCTTAAAGAAATGTTTTTCACAGAAGTAGACCTCATAACAGCAAAAATCTCACAAGGCAATGTGTTCTTTATAAGAGTCTTGAGCTTCCATAGAAGATTAGCGAGGAGAAAATTATCAAAATCTGGAGAGTAAAAAACTGGTACTAGGATTTATACAAAGCCTAGAGGAGCCCCAACAAGTAAAGAAATGGGGCAAATGAAGTCAAGAAGACCAAGGAAAGATCCATGCCACATAACCTCCCTCACCAGCAAAAAACACCAAAAACCCGGGGGGAAGTCAACGTGAATCCACTACATCCTCAATAAGCTGCAATCTAATTCCAGTCATACACTTAATTAACCTAGCTATTGCCAAGCATAATTGTGGTTCTGCTGTGACCCTAAAATAATTTTTCCTTAGACAATTTAGTATTCACCGCAACCCCATGTTAATCACATTTCAAAAGATAAACTTCGACAACATCATGGAGCATGAAAAAGAATGTAAATACACATATTCAAGGACAATAGGAAAGAATCTTCCATGAGAACGAAGGCATGAAATAAGCATACATAACTCATATTTGACCGGTAAAAAATCAGTACCGATAATAGGGAGAAGAAGCAAAGCAGCCCACCTGCTTAAAATGGCCATGAACTAAAGCTATTGTCCAAATGGTGTTATTGCATCTTGATCTGATTGCTTGTGTTAAATAAGCATTCCAAACAAATATATTATCATAGGGCATCCCTTCATCTTCATTGGACAATACATTCTTCTGTAAACTTTGCATTACAGGATAGGTATAACTAAAGAAAAAATCCTTTGTCAAGTCAACACTCGATAAAAGCTTTTTGTACCTGGTAGAAAGAACTTATAAGCATAAGTTGCCTGGCAGTCAAGCATATACTGTAACAAAAATAATTGTAAATAAAAAATGATTTCCACTAAATTTCTAGATCAGTTAGCTTCTTCTCCCACATTAAGATCAAGAGTAAAGAGAGATCATAATTAAATGCATCAAGTATATTGTCTAACAAATAAACTGTACAGATGATTATAGGTGGAAAATTAAACATGTTGCAAAGAAAAACTATAAGACAAATGAAGGCTTGGAGTTTCTTCAACATAACCTTTAATTCAACATGTGTCGATTTACATTACTTTCCTTCACAAGTTAGCTACAACACGCATTGCAGTTAATTAGATTCAATAAGGTGGCTGCCACTTGTGCCACAAAACATATGCTCCTCCCTGTTTTCAAATTTCTTGGAGAAAAATATTTTATTTTATTAAAATGAAAAAGCAATAAAAGGGAGGATCAGATCTTTTCCTGTGGAGAGGAGCCCAGACTCTTTAGTCAAAGTCAAAAGAAACAGCAATCTAAAGAGACCATGAACCAAACACCAAAGGGAAGCCAAAAATACAATTCTAGACTCGTGGTCCAAAACAAATAACACAATAAAAGTCAATTAAGATAATACGGGCCTTCCTCTCTATATAAATACCAAGAACACAAGTCCGTTCCACAGGGCAAGAGCAGAAATCAATCCTCGCAATTTACACATTCGCTCCAAAAAAAAGATGCCATGCTAACACAAATAAAAATAAAGCATAGTTTGGAACCCAGTCCCTAGATCCAACAACAATGACCTTATTTTAATACATCCTCCATCAGTCATTTTGCATCAGAAACGGCTTAAGAAACATGCACAAGTCACTATAAATTCCTAGAGCTGAACAGCAAAACAAAAATGATTAGCCTAGTAGGTCAAAATTACAGCAGTTCGCAATCACTGTTAATATAATTATTGCAATAAAACACAGAAACAATGAATATTACCAGGGACTTCAAACTTTAAATTAGATGTGTTATTGAGCAGTATGACCAACAAACATATGCAAAAATTTGCCACAGCTATGACACTAATAAATTTAGAATACAAGAACCTTGAAGCCAACAAGTACAAGGCACGTCATTTACATCCAGCATGTATTATCTTGCTTAATCTTGTGACTAAAGAAATCATTTGATAACAACCAAAAAGGAACCCAACAAAGGAATTTCTCTAGGTTTGTTCACGAAAATACTGTTTATGAACAATTATCAACACAGTGAAAGACAAATGATACAAGGGGCAAAAAACATTACCTTGTCTCAGTTCTAGAGTGAGCGATTTCAGATTGCATTGAGAGATGTGGTATTGTTATCAATTGGCTCTCCTCTATGCTATATATTTCGTGACCACATATACAACCTATTTGTCTGCGCTTGGTAACCAGAATCAAATAATATGATTCCAGAAACTTGATGCAGCCTAAAGACAACAAATAAAACCACTTAGTCCCCAAGCCCATAAAATCATAATATCAAGAACCACTTGATGCAGATACTGACCTGCAATCCCATAAACCTTTGTCACAAATGTCAGGCCGCCGGTGGCCCTATTGCCTTCTGCGATTCGCTGAAGAAGGTTCTTGATTTCCTGAGGGGTATATACCACAGGGTCTTCACTAATACTGAGGTCGGAGGGCTCTGATCGATCAATTTTCAAGACTCGAAAAAACCTCTTGTTACGGTCACTTCCGATTAAATAAAATCTCTGCTTTGAGAACCCATTATCATAAACCGTCAGTGCCCGAAATGAACATCCAGAAAGCAAAAATGAAGAGTTCACAACTCTACCAGCTAAAGAACATTTGCTTGAGCAATGATTGAAAAACAACACATTGGAAATAAAATGCTCCTCAGAATTAAACCATTTGTTATGTCATCTAATATTGCAGTTCCAGCATTTTCTATGCAGCCATACAGAATTCATCACTTACCGCTCTGGTTTCGTAGAGCCGGAACTTCTCCATGGCGTAGGAATTGGGATCAAACTCGGGCTCATTAGAGGGGTGAACTTTGGCGGAATTGGGTTTTGGAGCGTCTGATTTCGACATGATTGCATAATTAGGTTTGGAATTCAAACCCTAGCTAACCAAGTTTACGATTCATCACCTTCGCTGTCTTGCATCAAACTATAACGCAGTCAAGGCAAGATCATCTGACCAAAATTTGACTTCGCGGAATGGAGTCCACATTCCTTACCATCGGATGGAACATGGAGGGGCGCCATGTGCTCATCACCTAAAACGATGTCGTTCAAATTTAAGAGGCGCAATCTGAACCGTTAACTATAAACTGATCATGGCCGTCAAATTTAACGGGGATTTATGGATTTTTGCTTCAATCTGACGACGAGACCCGCGACGGAGAAGAGGGAGGTGGAAACAGTGTTCGGGCTCCGGTGGCTGATGCCCGATGCACAGGTCGGAGACTCGCGGCTATCGAGCTCCAGTGATTTTTGCCTCAAGCGCAACAGAGACACGCAACGCCGGAAGGGAAGAGATAGGAACGGCAATCGAGCTCCAGTGATTGATTCCCGTCGCCTCAGGTGATCAACGTTTGGCCCCAGATGAATTCTTCTTCCTCTTTTCCCTGTAGTCCTGCTCTGGGTAATGGAATGATCATTAGGAGATAATGCGTCACCAAATTTTTAGTCTTTTGCTAACCTATTGAGTAATTACAGCATCAAAATCCTTCAGCCATGTTTCATTACCTTCTCTGCTTTAATATTGTTGCTGTTTTATCTTTAAATTTTCTAATAATTCTCATAGTTATTGAGGGTGGAAAGAAGAAAACCATAAGTTGCAAGTTAAAGAAAGCATCTACATCCCTGACTCTATCTCAGGAAAGTGACTTTCGTGTAAGATCTTGAACTATGCTATGAACCAAAAATTATTGAATGTTGTATTCATAGGAGCGTTGGTGCGATGTCTGATAACAGCTGGATAAAAGTCAGATTCTCTTAATTAAGGTTATTTATAGATGACATGGATATTTTGGTTCTTCAAAGATACGTAGTTCAACTATTTGTCCATATATTTCATCTTTACATGATTCAGTTCCTGCATTTGTTTAGAATGAGATTAAGCACTGGTTCTCTTCCTTCCTCCTCCTTTGTTATTCTTTTCGATTCCCTCTTCTTCCTCTGTCATGTTGTTCTGCTCGTTCATCCTCCCAGTTATTCTTTTGCAGGTTCGAAGATGCCGGAAAACTTGATGAATGGAATGTGGAAACCCACCCCCTGTACTTGTCGATCTCAGTGTGTTGAAATATGGAGGATTGAACGGCCTTGATTCTTCCACTAATCCATACGATACGTTTTTGGGTGATGAGCTTTATGTGCTTATAAATGCGATGCGCAGGTAATGCGGACTCTGCTCTACTAAATAGTAATATACTTTGCCTTTGTGCTGGCGCTGTGCTTCTCCTTCATGAATGGAACCTTCTCTCTCATGCTTAAATGGTGTAGCGATAAAGCCCTTCTTCTCAAATCTTCATACACCACCGTCACTCGCTTGACAGAACAAGGTCTTATCTGCCCGCTCACCTCTTTACAATGCGGAACCGTGTTGCAGTCACTCACCAATACCAAATCCTACGGAAAGTGCCTGCAACTTCATGCCCACATGATCACTTGCGGTACTCTGGTACACAACACCTATCTGAATACCAAGATCGCTGCCTGCTACGCTGGCTGCGGTCGCATGGCTGAAGCTCAGGTAATATTCGACCAAATTGTCTTTAAGAGTTCTTTTTTATGGAATTTCATGATTAGAGGTTATTCCTGTAATGGGAATGCCTTGAGGTCTCTTGTTCTGTATCGTCAAATGATCAGTGTTGGACGAAAGCCAGATAATTTTACCTACCCATATGTTCTCAAAGCGTGCGGTGATCTGCTGCTCAATGAAATCGGCAGAAAAATTCATGCATTGGTGCTGATTACAGGCTTGGCATCTGATATTTATGTAGGGAATTCTCTGCTTTCAATGTATTCCAAATTTGGGTATGTGGCAACGGCAAGAATGCTGTTTGATAATATGCCTGTAAGGGATTTAACATCTTGGAACACTATGATATCAGGTTATGTGAAGAATGGAAAAGCAAGAGATGCGTTTATAATATTTGATCACATGAAAAATGCTGGATTTCGTGGAGATGAAACAACTTTACTTGCTCTCCTTAGTGGCTGTGGTGATCTTACGAATTTAAAAGTGGAAAGGCTATTCATGGTTATGTTGTTCGGAATAGTGGTAAACTATGCAGCAAGTTTCTAACGAATTCCCTAATTGACATGTACAGCAATTGTGATTCAATATCTGATGCAAGGAAGTTATTTGAAAAATTAAAAATGAAGGATATTATATCATGGAATTCTTTGATTTCAGGTTATGAACGACATGGAGATGTTTTTGAAACCCTGCAACTTTTCTGTCAAATGATTATGGAAAATGAAGTTCCCGATGAAGCAACTGTTATTTCTATGCTTGGTGCTTGTAATCAAATCTCGGCATTGCAATTGGGATCGTCTATTCACTCATATATTGTTAAAAATGGTTTTGGTGCAAATACTGCAGTCGGTACTGCTCTTCTTGACATGTACACTAAATGTGGAAGTTTGCCTAGTGCACGTCGTGCTTTTGATGAGATGCCTGAAAGAAATCTGGCTTCTTGGACTGTTATTGTTACAGGATTTGGGATTCATGGGAGGGGAAAAGAGGCCATCTCCATGTTTTATGAGATGCTGGGAAAAAATATTATTCCAGACGAAGGCATGTTTACTTCCGTTTTATCAGCATGTAGTCATTCTGGATTAGTTGATGAAGGTAAAGAAATTTTCTACAAAATGATGAGGGAGTACAATGTAGAACCTAAAGCAACTCATTATGCTTGTTTGGTGGATCTTCTAGGGAGAGCAGGGAACTTAGATGAGGCATATGCAATCATAAATGATATGAAAGTGAAACCTAATTATGATATATGGAATTCCCTCTTGTCTGCTTGCAGATTATACCACAATGTGAAGTTAGCCGAAATCTCAGCTCATAAGCTTTTTGAAATGAACCCAAAAGGAGTAAGCAGTTATGTTTGCCTTTCCAACATATATGCTGCTGAGAGAAGATGGAGTGATGTTGAAAAGTGAGGGCACTGGTGAGAAGAAAGAGATTAAGGAAACCGCCTGGTTACAGTTTGGTCGAGCTAAATAACATGGTTCATCAATTTTTTGCTGGAGATAAATCCCACCAACAATCAGAAGATATTTATACCAAATTAAAGGACTTGAATGGGCAACTTAAGAATGTTGGTTACAAGCCTGACACAGATTCAGTTCTCCATGATGTTGAGGAAGAAGTAAAGGAGAAGATGCTTTGGGACCATAGCGAGAGGTTGGCGCTTGCCTTTGCTCTTATTAATACTGATCCATCGACCACAATCAGAATAACGAAGAATCTTCGTGTGTGTGGGGATTGTCATACAGTAATGAAAATGGTTTCTAAGCTCATGAGTAGAGAAATCATCATGCGAGATATTCGTAGGTTCACCACTTTAGGGACGGAGCTTGTTCATGCAGTGATTATTGGTGAGTTGATGGGGAGGTTAATGAAACTATAGTTGATTAATCCCAATGATTTTAGCACTGTCAATAGTTCAGACTTCAAAGTTTAGAGAAACTATAGTTCAGACTTCAAAGTTGATCTCAACAGCTATTCGTTGTTCTTGTGTTCCAGATCGACTGGTGTATAAATTAGTTGGGATCTTATTCTCCTCGAGGGTTCATCCAATCCAAACTCTTTTAATATACTATCTTTGGTTCTTAATATAAGAGTTAAAATTGACTAATTTAAAAATTAACGAAATTAGTTAAGTTAGTTATTTATAATAAATAGTTGTTGTCTTTTTAAAATACCCTTGCTAATCGTTAATCATGTGTATTAGTCAAAACTACCATTTGATAGGACTTTAGCATGTGCAACTGATATACAGACTACTTTGGAAAACACCACATAAATATAAAAGATAAACTGGTTTGGAATCTTATATTTAAGATTAAATTAAAAGTTAAATTAGTTTTTCCAAAATAGTATAAAACATTGCTACTATTCTTCGTCGGTGATATTTTTCGTCTAATCCAGCTCTACGAAGTCGAATAGGGAGGGTGTGGTGTCTGATTCATTTGTGATTGCGATGTACTTACAGTAACACCTATTGTGTTTTGCGATTAAATTTTGGTTAATATGCTTGCCACTCTGGTACTTATAATCCCTTCGAGTGATTTTCACGTGTCAAGAAATGAAAATGAAGTCGTTAAATATGTCTTGAATTGATAAATTTTTTCAAGTTGTACTATTGTTGAAATTTTCTCTCTTTTTATATATATACACCCCCACATTGCCTCCGATTCTTATATAATAGGTAGATAACTAATTTAGGGAGATTAAAAAATTAGTTAAATTAGTTATATTGTAACAAGTATGTGTTGATTTTTTTTAAATTATTCTTATTCAATCATATATATTGAAACTATATTTGGGTGAAAATCGTAGGGCAAAAAAAATCAAATCGAACCACTGACTGTTGAAACAACCAATGGTCTAGGAGGTGTTTGGCTAACTCTAGAAATGCTTTTCAGAAACACTTTTTCGTAAATCGAGACAAACTTCTCTACATATTTATTTCATATACTGTAAAAGTACTTCTGAAACTATGGTTTTGTTCTTACCCAAACACCCTTCTAGTCTAGTTTGAGTACTGGACTAGCTAGAAATTGAACTGACATCAACCCAATCAAATCGAGGTGAACTGGTGAAAATCGAGGTGAATTGGTAATAAATTGGTTTGGATATTATGTTGTTATTAGTTCTATTTTTTTTATTCAACTCCTAATATCTCTTGGTCACTATAGATTTTAATGAATTTCAATGATGGTTTTAACATTAATAATTATTTCGTTATTTTTAATTAAATTATATTATTTTAATATGTTTGATTTGATCCAGAATTGACCCCATTTGACCCATTGTCCTTGAACCATTATCTTAACTTGTTTAGTATTTGACTTGGTTTTTTGTTCCTTGATAGAAATACTTTACAATCAATAGAGATTTTTTTTAGAACACGTTATAAAATTGGAAGATACAATGAATTGAGGTCATATGTGTAAGTTTTTTAACTAACTTTTATATTTAAGACCAAAGATAGTATTTAAAAATTGTTCTTACTTTTCTCTCTTCTTCTCTCTCTCTCTCGAGTAAAATTGGATATTACTACCTTCGGTCCTTAATATAAAACCTCGTTTGACTTTTATTTTGGTCCTAATTATAAATCCCAATTCACTTTGTCGTCGTATTTATGTATTTTTTTCCAAGATAGTCCTTCTAATAATGGTAGTTCTGTCAATATACTTGATTAGCAATGATATTTTAAGAAAAACAACACCTATTTATTATAAATAACTATTTAACACTTGCTTATTTAATCTCTTCAAATTAATCAACTAGCTCTTATAATTAGGATTGGAGGTAGTAGTTCTGAATTACTCTGAGTGAACTTGCAGACCAAAATCTTTTCCCTTGAGAAACTTCATAAGAAGAAACGGTTGGCAATTCCGATTGTCCATGCAACTCTGGCCGGTAAGAAAAAAAAATACTGTCCATTCAGGTATGCAACACATAGCGCATGATGATGGTATTAATTTGTATAGTTTAAAATGGAGAGTTGGACTATAGGACTGGGATTCAAAAATTTCTACTCTTTACGCATAAAAATATTTTTTTTAAATTTAAGTT
>NW_021632252.1:0-29263 GCF_004799145.2 Neltuma alba | reverse complement strand
CAGAGTTCAAGAACAAAATATAGCTTTCCTTAGTATGACTGACATCAATACCTGGGAAAAAGTTTGAGCAGTCGGAAGGGACCAGAGACTGCATAGATTGCAATAAATTGACCACGCAAACTCTTACGAAACTAGGTTGTCATTAGAGAGAGCGAGGCCAGTTGATTGGTTGGGCTGCTAACTTGCTGAGCAACATTTCTCAAAACCTCCATGGCCTCAGCAACTTTAGCCTTCAGCTTCAGGTGATTCAATAAGATGCAATACCTCAGGCTGGTCCATCTCCAAAAGCATGCCTGTTACCTTAGCTGCTGCATCACGCTCCAGCTGTTCTACAAGAGGGTATAAAGCCTCGCCCAGCATCTACACAAACCATTCGCGAGATAGAATCAGTGTGATAAGAATCTAACGTCCAGTACATATGAAAGTAAACAACAGGCTGATTCAAATGCAAAACAATAGAAGGAAACAGGACTTACAGTCCTCTGCTGTTCAGGTGGAGCATTTGCGAGGGCTGTAGCCAATGCCTGTCTGGGCAATGGTTGCCCAGCAGCATCCCGGATTGGTAAACCACTCATGTCATAAGGGGCAGAAAGCATTCCACCAGCTCCTCCAGGCATTGGAACATCTTGCATGTTGCGACCAGGAGGGTAACGGTAGGCACGTCCTCTTGGAAGCATCTAATTAATTAACACAGGAAGCACCTAACCCCATCAGCCATGCAGAATAACAAAGAAATAAAATGACATAAAAAACAGCGTGTGGACAAACCTGCTGCTGCATTAGTGGCATCGGCTGCTGGGATTGTTGCACAGGACCTGCTCCACGGCGCCCCCCAGGACGTGGACCTTGTTGACCCTGCTGGACCATTGGAACAAAAAAGTTTGGCATTGGAGCCCCGCCAGGCCTCATCCCAGGAACGAGTTGCTGCTGATAACCAAACCCAGCCTGAATCGAAGATCACAGGGTCAATTACTTAAATACTCAAATGTGTAAAGCAAGAGTGCACAACATATTCCAAATACACGCAAGGCGGATAATAGCAAGTTTCAGGAAAGACTACAGAAGTAATTGACCCAGACGACATATACTGTACGCTTGGTGGATTCCCCCAGTGGCAAAGTAATCCCCCTTGCATGGGGGAGGTGGGTTCAATTCCCCAGGGCCATTTTAGCCCCTATCCAATTGAAGAAGGAATATGTTGCACTTCAATTAACCAAACCTTCAGCTACCAGTATATGACTAGAACACCAGAAGGTATGCAGAGATTATTCAGATCACTGAGACTTTTATAACGCCTTCATATAAAAATTTAAGGCGTATAACTTGTAAAGAATTACTTGTGGGGGAATGATGGCAGGTGGTGCTTGCCCATACAAAAATTGTTGTCCCAGACCTGGAGCCCCAGGAGGATACATTGGCATGCGTGGACCAACAGAAGGCACCAACGGAACAGGCCTCATTTGTATGAATTGCGCCTGGAAAAAACAATTATTTATGGTAGGTAAACACCGAATAACAATTAAAGAATAATTATTGTTAAAAAATAACTTGCAGCTCTTTCTAGTTATATAGATGATCCCAGCCTATGGTATCCCCATAAATTACTGCGATGTAATGACAAACACCACAGAAAAGGGCTCACAGCAACAAGTATTCATTTATCAATAAATTATTTTAGGCGTGAATACCTGTAACCTAGCTCTTCTGTCTTCTTTTCTTTGAGCATGTGCAACATACAGCGGTTTGCCAGCAACCATTTTACTATTCATCTCCGAAAGCTAGAATCATAAACAGATATGTGAATGAACACACTAGTTCCTTGTTAAAAGATGGGAAATTGTTACAAGCAGGCAGTAACTTACAGCTCGTGAAGCTTCTTCAGGAGATGAGAATGCAACAAACCCCGATCCTTTACTTATTCCATTTGGTTCCCGCATAACCTGAAGTTTCAAGTCAGGAGAAGTGCATTTATTAAAATCTTGCTACCAAGAAGATTGATAGCTTGACCAAAGAATATGACTGACAAAATGGTTAATTGTATTTAGATACCTTGCAAGAAACTATTGTACCAAATCCAGAGAACATTTCCTTCAGTTTCTCATCACTGATGCTCTCATCCAAATTCTTGACATACAAGTTCATCCCTTGATGTTTGTCAAGTGCTTCCTTCATACTCTCCTCAAATCGTCCTTTCAACTCAAGCTCTCTTTCAGATTTCTTTTGAGCTTTTCCAACATACCACTCCTTGTTATCAAACTTCTTTCCGTTAAGTGCCTCAACAGCATTAGCAGCATCATCTGCATTTTCAAAATTGACAAAACCAAAGCATTTTGATTTACCATCTGCATCTCTCATTATCACGGCACTAGTAATGGTCCCATATTCTCCAAAAGTTTTCTTCAAATCTTCATCAGTCATTGACTCTGATAGGTTTTTCACATAGACATTATTGAATTTTGTCTTGGTAGAAACACTCTCTCTATCTTCTTTTCGCAGAAAATGCCCTACATAGACCTGCTTATCATTTATCAGCATGCCATTTAACTTGTCAATTGCATTTTGCGCAGATTCTTCTTTGTCGAATTGAACAAATCCATAGCCTTTGGACTGGCCAGATGCATCCGTTGCTATTTTGCAAGAAAGAATATTTCCAAAAGCAGAAAAAGTCTCGTGTAAAGCCTTGTGGTCAATTGTCTTATCCAAATTCTGCGCCACCATCAGAACAAGAAAAAAAATGATTGAAACAAGATATTTAAATGAAAAGAAGTGGTCCATTGAGGGAAGAAATAGTTCACTAAATGATCACCACTCATAGAAGTACCTTGATAAATATATTCGCTGCTCCACTCTTCCGACTACTAGGATCCCGATTGGAATACATAATCCTGATGGGCTTGTTGTTCAGCGGCGTGAAATTCAGCTCATCCACTGCTCTGGCCGCTGCGAATAAATATGACAACAAATGACAAGAATGACAGAATGCAAAGCTTATTAGTTTAATTTACTTTGATTGTGTGACGGAAGAATGATTCAACAGTTACGAATTAGAATTAGAAGTAACAAAACAACACAAAATGCAGAGTTTATTAGCAACTAAGCAGTATTTACAGAGGCATCGCACGCAACAGTAAAAAGATATAAGATATATCCAGAGCAGAGGTTCAATACTTCACAGGGGCAAATACAGGCAAGGAAAAAAAATCAGCGTAAGCAGATACGACGTGTTCCGTTCATTCAATGACTGCTGCTCAGGGGAAAGTATTGCGGATGTAGATGAAATTGTAGACACATCGTGAATAAATAACCAACAAGCTACGAAAAAGGCACGCTCATGTCAATTTAGTCAAGACTAATTAACGAAAAACGTAGAGAGGGCGACATGACTAACCATCCTGAGTATTACTGTAATTGACATAACCGTAACCAAGGGATCGACGGCTGGTGACGTCCCTGCATACTCGAACAGAAATAACTTGTCCCAGCCGGTTGAAGAGATCGTAGAGCTGAGAATCGGTCACGTCCAGGTCGAGATCCCCAACGTACAAGGATGCACCCGGGAATTGGTTCACGGTTGGAGTCGGCGCCACACCATTGGGAGCCGACAAAGGGTTCGGATGCTGCACCTGCATTTGCGCCATCTCACGCACAACTAAGAAGCCTGTGTATTCCTTCCTAACTTCAGCCTTTTTTTTTTTGGGTGTTTTGAGGTATTCTGGCTACACCTCCCCTCTGGTTGACGATGAAAATCTTTAGGGAAGGAAAACGGCAATTACACAGTTCAAACCCTAAATTGATAATGATCAAAAGATATAACAAAGTAAGTATGACAGTTTATGGATTTTCTGCGTAAGTAACGATGATGAATAGAGATGGATGAAAAAGGATAAAGCCGTCGGAGATCCGAACGGTGGCCGCGCAAAGAAAAACCAGAAACTGAAAGGTTTTTTTCTTTTTTTTGGGAGGGCAGACTCTACCTGCACCGCACCGGCGAATATGTAACAGTGTAAGTTATATAGTGGATTCGGAAACCCTAGTTTAATTCCTGGAAGGATTGAGATTCGATTCGACGGCCCAGATCTAGAAGACCAGATGAAGTGGGGTCCAGGGAGTGAAGTCAGATAATCCTCCCTCTCTCTGTTGTTTTTTTGACCCGATCCTCTTTTGATAATCAGGAGAAATCAGATAATAATAATTCTGTCCTTGGGGACTAAGAGAGGAGGTGTGACACGTGGCATGCTGGTCGCATCACCAGACGCCTCTTGTTGGGCGACCACTTCTAAACAGACCAGTTTATGGCTCGAATTCTATCTTCGATATTTTATTTTAGAAATTAATGATTAATGATTCCGAAGAAAAAGATATTTTTCTAAATTAATTTAGTTTTTATGAAGAAAAAATCTTATGATTTATAAGGCTATTAAAATTAAAAGTAATCCTCAAAAACAAAGATTTAACAACATGCTCGTAGTTTGATTTGATTGGACGAGAAATACGTAAAGTAGCCACGTGGGATGATGACGAAGGTGAGAGCAGGCTGACTTGGGGCGACGGAGGTGAACATGGTCCGTGAATGGGATTTGAGCGCTAGGGTAACGTCCCCACACGGTAAAGAGTTCTCCATTCTCCACATCGGAGGTCACCTTATCTAGGGAGTATTTTTTGAACACGTCATTCTTTAACCATCAACTTTGCTGCCTTTAAAATTTGCAGGGAGCGGTTTTTCCTCTTTTTGTTTTTTTGGCCATCAGTTTTAAAATTAAGACAGGGTATAAGAATTAGGCAATTAATTTATCTTCCGGGCCCTTGCTTAAACACCGATTGTGCAATGAGGTACTCTCCTTCTGCCTAAGAAGGATTACCGAGGGGAGCTATCCACGAAACAACGGCTATCATTTTGAGACTTTATTTACAGTTGACCGTCTCTCACTGTTTTTCTCGTTTGAATTAAAAATGATTTATTTCACTTATTTTGTTTCAAAAAAATTACTTCGCATGAATTTTCTAAACATTCTTTTGAAAATGTCTCCCCAAAATTTGTTTGCTGAGGATGTTAACTCGGAATTAGGATCTCTCAAATGCACACCAGACACTTTTGATTGTGCCCTTGCACGTGATTGGAAAGATGTATTAAATTAAGTATGAGGCATATTGTCCGAATAAATATACTGAATTTCCAAAAAAAATTTGGAAAACATGGAGTTTATGTTTTGTTAACACAATCAGTTGACATTCAAGAATTTGAATTTCCAACACGATCATTGTACAAAATCCGAACCAGCGATGTTGGATGGTATTATGCACTTAGTGCCTGTTTAGATTAACCAAATAGCCACTTTTTTTGACCAGAAACCAAATAGCCACTTAATCCAGATATTACAAAATACTCATATTTTTACCTTTTTTTTTTAAGTGTATCTTTTCATTTTTCTTTTACCTTCAAATTGATTATTGGGCTATCTCCACCGTTTTCCCCCAAGAATAGAAGGATGACGACAGGGCTGAAGCATATAAGGCCCAAATGATCACTGCCGTGCCCAGCAGCTCTTCAACGACGCAGTTCGATCCATAAGGCTTTTTGTGGCCTCTTACATGGTCTGTTTATTTTGTCGAACAGCCGTTAACATCAAGACGGATATTAAAGTAGCCCACGGACCTTATCAAGCCCCCTACCCCGTTTCTTTCCCATCTCTTTTTATCCAACCAAATCATATTTTGTATTAAAAAAATAATCAAATCAGATCTTCAATTAAAACACAAGAAGTGATGTTTGTGTTCGAGGTTTATTTGTTACTAAATTCTATTTTTAATCAACTTTGATTTAAAAATATTGCAAATATACATAACACTCTACTTAGATATTGGGATCCTTAATGAATCGATCACAAGGGACGAATCTGGAAATCCCTTTGCATCAAGTTTTCCTAGAGTAAATACCACTTCCAGTCATTATTATAAGATCTCATTTATAGTCTATAAACAATATATTATAAAGAGTACCGAAAGTAATAGTTTTTTTGGCGGGGGGTCAATGAAAATTACTTTTTTATACATTGGTTTTAAGAGTCCCGTGTGAAATCACGGAGGATGAAATCTGATTAGAACGGTGAGGTTGTAAGGAAAGGGATATAAAAATTGAGAAAATGATACTAAGAAAATTAAAAAAAATATATTTGAAATATTTAAAATTATGACTTATACTATTTAAAAAAAAATTATTGCTTGCCAAATAAATTCTTAGTCAGGACTCATAAGCAAGGTCATGATAAAAAATATTCTCGCGTGTCAATTAAACTTTGGATAATATTTTAATTTTGATTTTTATCCTTAATGCTCGTTACGATTAACGCAGACCACATGTCAAGGAGACTTATCCGCCACTTAACAAGATTTTTTTACATTGGCGGTGGCATTGAAATCTACGCTCTTAAGTCATAACTTTATCATATTAGATCAACATTGGCTGCCTACGTACGGCTCTTTTTTCTTATGTCACCGAATGTCGAGGGCTATTTATCATCATTTTATTCTCTTCAATTCAATAAAATATAATGTTAAAACAATTCCAGATCTTTGTTTCTGTAACGAAGGCAATTATATGTTTAATTTGATGAAAAAACAGAGCTGAATGTCGAGAACCAATAAATTGAGTAATTCTTTTTCTTTCCCCGGGTCCTCTTTTTTTTTTTTTTTTTAATGTCACAGTTAAGAAGAATAACGACACACTCGTACAGCAACTTTGGGAAATGACCTGCGAAATAGAAAATAATAATGGAGATCCGTTAACACGGCTCGATTGAAAAATAATGGGAAATAGAAAGCAAAATAGCTCAGTTGGAGATCGTCTCTGTAGTGGTCATCCTTTTCACAGGTCTCACAGTGTTATAAAATAAAATAAAACTCGTAATAATTATTTTGTACTACCTCCGGTCCTAATTATAAGAGCCAATTGACTAGTTTGAGGAAATTAAAAAAAGAAGTTAAGTTAGTTATTTGTAATAAATAGATGCTGTCTTTCCTAAAATATCCTTACTAATCAAGTATATTGGCTAAAACTATAATTATTAAAAGGACTATCTTGGAAAAAAATTGAGTAAATGTGAAAGACAAAATGGATTGGGGTCTTATATTTAGGATCAACATAAAAGCCAAACGGGGTCTTATATTAAGGACCGGAAGTAATATTACCCTATGGTACGATGAGAGAAGGAGAAGGGAGAGAGAATTTCAATGAGCTTCATTTAAAAAATTAGAGAAATAAGATTTTAAAATTTTAATAAAGAGAAAATATAAGATAAAAGAATAATATAAATTAATTAAAAACTTTTAATCTCACTTCTTCAATTTCTTGAACCGAATGCATTAAAGTTTTCTCCCTCCATTTTCCTCACCAAACAGACCATTAGCATGAGGGTTAAAGCCTACTCTTCCTACAACCGGTCCTTTTTCGGCCTGGACACTTCGGTATATATAATATTACAATTTTAAATATTTGTTCGCTATTAATTCTTACTAATCGTAGTTCAGATCCAGTTTCAGTACTCATTGTTTTGATGAGTACTTTAAGCTCATCAAGTCTTGACCGTATATATTAATTTGAACAGTTCAGATTTGTAATATTTAATTAATTATTTTAAATATAAAAATGATAGGTAACAGATTATTTTTATTGTAGATTATCTATATTAAAATAATTATTTGAACAAATAAAAATAAAGAGAAATCAAATCTTGACTATTCAAATAAAATATTGATGATCCAGATCTAATGAGTTTAAAATGTTTATCGATAAGTACTGAAACTGGTTCTTTGTTCATACGCAACCTTCACTGTAATTTTTATAAAAAGGTCGTTAATTTTGTTTCCAGTTTTTTTTTTTACCAGCGTTTCCAGTAAAATTTTAGTTAATTCTTGAACCGTTGAACGATATCAGTAAACGATAACGCCACGACACAGAAAGCGAGAAGAATCTGGTTGGCTCTCATACGTTCAAATCGCTGATTCTATCTTTTTCCCTCCAAATTGTTGAGAGAAGTGAGGGAATGGCCCCACAAACCACTAATAAAGATCGTGCGATAATTAATAAGAAATTTGCATGTCAATGATGGGAAGTTTTTTTTTTTTTTTGGGGGGAAAAAATGCATGTTGCCTTGGATATGGTTGGTGTGCCTGCCAACTTTTTGAAAGTCGGATGAATAATGGGGGGGAGTGGAGTATCTGGTATGATTTTCTTTCAAGTTTTCGGCTAAAGGACAATATAATCGTGCTTTTTCATTAAGGAGCTCAGTTAAGACGTAAAAAGGGAGCTTAAGAAGGAGAAGAACAAGTAGGTGCGTGGACTTCAGTGTTCGTAGCTTCCACTTTTAACCTAAAAGCTTCGATTCACAAGTTTCTGTAGTGAAAAGGGGTAGTTTTTTTCCTTCAAAGTCACACACCCACCCCAGGCAGAAAATCGAGAAAAAAGCGAAAGACAAATGAAAAAGAAAGGCCTCGGCAGGAAAGTCAGGAGAGGATAGCATTAAGTGGTAGAGTACAGAGAGACACAATGCAACTTTGTCTTTCTTCTTTCCCCAGCAGCAGCAAAAGAAAGAAGAAAAATAAAGAAAAGCGCACATAATTGAATCAGTAGGAGTATTTGAGTAGAAAGATATCACGTTGGTGGTTACCAAAGCTGCAGGGCGCAGAGAACATGGGCGGACAAATGATGAAACCCCTTCATCTGCCTTCCGGGTGTAACGGGAAAAGCTCCAGAGTTGTGTGTTCCTCCTCTTTACACGGCCTGCTTTGTTCTTGGAACCCCTCAAACGCCCAGCTCATGCACTTCTTCTTGTACGGACTATCCTCCTCCGTCCCCACTACTTCACCCTGCCGCGTACGTCCAAAATATTTAATTAACTAATCCGGACTTAGATTTATGAATATCGAGTTGAGATGCTAATTAATATAGATAGTGATGTCATAATATGTATGTGTACGTACCAGCCTTGCGTCAAAAGTCACGGTAGTCGTGGTGGTAGTAATGGGGTTGGAAACAGTGGATCTGGGAGTTGGAGAGAGGGCAAGATTGTTGCGTTTCTGCTTTTGCCTCTCGCGTGCTTTGTGGTTCTGGAACCAGTAGAAGACATTCTTGCCTTCGATCTTGCCATACTTGGCGAGCTGAGCCGTGATCTGCTCTATCTGCTGAGCATTGGGGGTTCTCATGCCCCCTCGGTACAGCATCTCCAGTATCCCTATCTGCTCCTGCGTGGGGTTCCATCTCGTCCCTCCCGGATGCGTTTCCACCTGCACAATTTAATGCAAAAAACCAACAACTATATTTAATGAGCCAAAGAGGCATATGCGTAACAGAACAAGCAGCGTCAAAAACGGAGCGTATTTGGCACCTGCTGGGGGGAATCTCTGTGAGGATCGTCGGAGAGTTTTCTGGGGCCACTTTCTGGGCGGATGAAGGTCTTGAGTCGAAGGGAGTGGTGGGAGAGGTGGGGGAGGAAGGGAGCTTGGGGGCGAGAGGGCGGAGGCGTTTGCAGCCGAGAGAGAGGGAGGGTGAGGGTTCGTGCTCCCACAGCGCACGTGCCAACTGATGCACCTTCATGCTTCCCATGGTGGAGAACTTGAGGGTACGCAGCTCTCTAATTATATAGAACACGACACGCTCACTAAAGTCACCAAGTGGGGAGTGAGGTGGTGCCTGCGACAACCAAGACCAAATGATGAGCTACGGTTGACTTTGCATTTCCCCCCCTTTAAATAAATTAACCCCACACACACTCTCTCTCTCTTCTCACTTGTGTGTTGGCCCGTCAAATCCCTTTTTCCTCTTTCCCTTCTTCTTCTTTCTTGGTGCGTCATGATAAGGTCTCCATGCTTTTCGGTGGCCTCTTTGGCTCTCTCTGTATTTCAAAGCTTTTGGCGATTAAAGTGACCTCACAGCAGAGGAAGGAATAAAAGATTCCTCCAATCCCAACACTTGAAAATGCACTCCCTTTGATCTCCTTTTCTAGATACGGTTTTTATTTTATTCATTTATATTTGCAAAATGGATGAGGGAGGGAAGCGTGGTTCATCAGTGCCCTCTCTCTCTCTCTCTCTCTGTTCCCCCCTTTTTTTCAAGTGGCGGAGAATGTTGAAAACACAGACTTCACGACAACTGAAACCTATACTCACAATTTCCCACTCCTCTTTCGGAACTGTATCTCCATTTCCCATATATACTCATAAAATATATGTAGGAGAGGACACACCACCACACCATGCACCATCTAGCCAGTTTCCACATCTACGCGCAATTTTAATAATGCAAATCATTTTGTGTCCTACCACATATAATGAAATTATATATATCCTACGCGTAACGACGTGCGTGCGTGCGTGCGTACAGGTACATTTATATATATATATATATATATGTATGTATGTATATTCAATTCCAATAATAGGATTGTGCAATAATAATAATAATCACTTACACGTAAACACATTATTGAGTTTTGAGTGCAGCTGGCAACCAACTCGCCACGTGAGTAAAGGCAAAACAACTAAACATTCAATAGTATGGCAACACGTGTGCTTCAATACGTGGGCACGAGTGGCAAGCGCCGCACACGTGTTTCGGTCAAAATACATGATGGTTAATCATCACAATTATGCACCCGCAAGCGAGCTAGGGTGCTTTCGTTATCTGATCTTCTTCACTTTTGATTCTGTCCGTGTATATGTTCATGAATTATGATGACTGATTTTCATTATTATTGCTCCTTCTGCTACTTGCTCGCCATTATATTATACGAATCCCGCCAGTGAAGGGACTGTCCTAACATATGAAAACAGGAAGCTTTCTTTTTCCCGGTAATAATGTACTGTGGCAATTCTTAGGCATACTTGTACCTCCTTACCTGCAAGTGTTTCTCCACTTTTTCTGCAGCCAAATTATGCAGTTCACTTGACTTCCAACATTAGTTATTACTTCACGTAATGTGAATGTGTTGTCGTAAGTTCACACATGCAAATATTACATTAACGTTTAACTTCCCCTTCCCAAACCGAAAAAAAAAAAAAAAAAAGAAATGACGACGATATGACGATGTGATAAATCTCAACATCAATATCGCAAAATTTGTAGACATGGAAAGGTGAAAGTAAATACACAGCCACCCACAATCATTTTCGGGGAGATTTTCTTAGAAGGATTCGGGATTTGGACAAGTATATATACCACTATATTACATAATTGTGTGTGGTAAAAGTTCGATGCGGATCATCCCCTTTCAAATATCAGCACTCCTTTTAAACCTAGAAATCAAATAAACAGGGAACTAAAAACAAGCTTCATGTGAATCTCATCAGGCCCTTTTTTTAAATAAGAAAGAGGCTGATTTTATTCCCACGAAGATTTGCTTATTAACCCTTGATGCGACCTTCTTAATAATATTGTGATCTCCCTGATCCTTTGAAAGCTCCATTATCCTGTGACGGATCCCAAGAAGCCTCATTTTTCTCCGATTATTCTGCTGTTAATGTCCATGGCTACGTGTCTGCAACTTAACTTGATTCTGCATCCCTACTCCTGCAGGAATAAGACTTTTCCTTCGGCTGTCTGTGTAACGAGTCACGAGCTTATCCAATTCATGACCTATTTTAAGCCCTTCCAGAGAAATGAAATCTTGCTGTTATTGACGAGAAAAACACCGGGCGATGGCTGTAAGTACGTAATAGTGTGAAGTGGCCTGCACCGATAGAGATAAAATAATTTCCACAAGTCATGCTGAATACATAACTTTTGATCCAGACATCAATAATAATGATCAAACTTGAGTTGCATGGTGTGAAATCAGTGCAGTTAGTTTATTAATAGTCATGCCTTGTAGTTAAAGGGGAAAGGTTGATTAATTCGGGTTAACTTTAATTTTTCAAAATGTGGTGTGGCATTGGCCAGCTGTCACTATATGTGGAAGTGGAAATTAAATGGGGGAGATAATGATTCCAAAGTTGACAAATGTGGAGATTAAGAGGGGGGGGGTGTGAGGCCATGTTATTTGGCTTCATTCAACACAGATCCGTATCTGATTGCACCACATTTATATCTTATCGGCCTTCAATCACGACAACGCAAAAAGCAACATTTTTCTTTCCTTCAATCTAGCTATACACCTAGCTAGGTTTTCATGATTCTGTTCCTATTTATCCTCAAATAGCCAATTCAGGAACTTCTACTTCTAGCCAGCCTGCCACTCTCCCGCCAGCTAATCTTACGCCTCAATTATACCCCAACGTCACTTCGTGTCTTCCCAAACCTACGCAATTATATGATGCCAGGCATTACGTGTTGTGTCTGGTTGCAGATACGACTTATTTATAGTTCAATTATATATCTGCCGAGGATGGCCAAACGCGTAATCATCATACAATTAGACCATAGGAATATATATATATATATATATATATATTATGCAGATAGATATTCATGTTTATATCCAATAACTTAAAACTGTGGTTCCATGAATCATTTTCAATTAGATGTATGGCCATTCTTGATCTCATTATATCATGTAAGACTTCCTACCTCCCGCTTCTGCTCCTACTTCATACCTACAAGTTCAACTTCGGCTTCCATCAAATATAAGACGAAATGTTACGAAACTTTCAGAAGCTGTGTCTGATAAATGCATCTTTTGTGGTCACATATACTATTTTTGCTTCTTGACTTCGAACATATATGGATTTCTTTTGGATCTATTGATTCAGGTGAGACAGCCTCCATGCACGGAAGAGATAATCATGGTTTTAATTGAACTCATCATCGTATGACACAAACTCTCCCTCTAACAAATAGTTAAAGTTTCTAAACTTAAAAGTCCCTTCATTTCCATGTTTTTCGAGGCAAGCCATTCCATTATTGCTTAGTATTTCCACCAGTTACCCAAGAAATAGCTGTATTGACAAACATCTATGATTTGAAAGATCTAGCTGCAGAAGCTTGGCATGAATAAACCATTTCTGGAAGCAATGAAAAAACATATTGATGGATTTGGCAAAGAGAGAAAGGAACAAAATAAACAGCATAATTGCGTGACTGCTACAGATGATTGTACGGTAAGATGATGATGATGAGAGAGAGAGAGAGAGAGAGCGCCATGAAACTAAGAAGAGAGGCAGAGATAACGGAAACGAAACAGAGTGCGAGGGGGGGAGAGAGAGGACAGATGAAGCGATATGAGTGGTGGAGGATGAGAAGGTTTTGTCTTGTTGAGGAGAGAGTGGGAATGTAAATATGATATTTGAAAATGCGGGTCAAAGATAAAGAAAGGGGAAGGGGTGGGGGTGGCATTGGCATGATGGGGGGTGGATCCCACACAGTGGAGGAAAGCGGTGGGAATCCATCATGAGGGGAAGACAAGGCCATCATTTGCACGTGTCCATGGACCATACATTTCAATCACCTTACTTAGCTAGTTCACTTCCACTTGCTCTTCCTCATTTACATTATATCCCCCCTTTCATCATCATTCCATTACTTCTCCATTTCTATCAAAATTTTCCACCCTCTTCTGCTGTCTGTGAATCCAATCCTTGCTCCTTCGTTTGCTTTTTTACATGTATATAGCTGGCATTCATTGCAAAACTACACCTCGATTTATATAGCTGCTTTTGAAAACTAATGTATTTTTTTTATCAACATCTAATTATATACCTAGCTAGAGTCACCTTGAGTTTTGACTAATCTGAATTGAGTCGGGTAAAAGTAAAACTAGGAAAATTACAAATTCTCTCAAATGTTTAACTTATTAGTGCAAACCTATCATAGTTGAACTAATACACAACTGGCCCCTATATTTGTTGAGTTAGTGCCCCTTAATTTAAAGAACATTTTTCAATTTACTTTCGAACAATAATTAGATAAATGTGTCCTTAAATTTTCGGCAACTGATATTCAAACATGCAATATAAATTTAAATAACATGAACTCATGCTGAAATGCTTTAAATAGGCTATCCATAAATTTTAACTGGTGACACTTTTTATATGGAGTACTACCTCTGGTTCTGAATATAAAAGTTAGTTTAACTTTTGATTTAATTCTAAATATAAGACCCTAATCCACTTTATCTTTGATGCTTATCTTTTTTTAAAAAAATAGCTTTTATAGTAGTTGCACACGATAAAGATTCTATTAAATAGTAGTTTTAGCTAATACATATGATTAGTAAGGATATTCTAAAAAAGGCAACACTTTTTTATTGTAACTAATTTTCTTAATCTTAACAATTAGTTCACTATGTCTTATATTAAAGAATGGAGATAGTATTATATATATAGAGGGGAACAAGGAGCGACAGCTGTATTGTTAGGTTTTTTAAGGATATAAGGAGACAATTGTTTTTTTCGCTATATCATACCAGCAATTATAATCATCAGTGTATCATGAGTTTTATACTGGGAAGTCTAACTGAAGTGTGATTTAGTTTATAAATTTAAGAGACTATCTCCCACTCAACAAGCTAGTTTTTAATTTGAGTGAGAAGGCTTAATAACCTTGAAAATAATTACTTATACAGAGTCTAACCGGCAAGAGAGGTCAAGTGAAATACCACGATTTAGAGTCATCAGAAAAGTTGGCACCCCATTTCCCCATAGATTAATCTCTTGAAGCGTGCTTTTCCTTTATATCTGTGGTCAAAACACAATAACACGTCCATATTGGAATCAACAGATTCATTATTGTCAGAAGGGAGAGAAAAAAAGACTCAGGCACGGGGATGCTCAGCATCAAATGAACTCCGCCCAAACCTACCTTTTGCATTTTGGTGGGATGGAACTGGAACAATTTATCAGCGTTGATCCTAAGCAAGTTCAAAACGGTGGTAGGTGAAATGTCTTTGATACAGTGACCTGAGGCGGAAATCATAAAATCTAGACGTAGGTGAAAATGACATAGCAAGATGTGCTGTTCATGCCTTGGCGTAATTGTTGAGGACGAAGTGAGGTGACTTTTTTATTTCTATTCTCATAGACCTTATTTTGGTTGGAAACCTTTTAGCTTGGAAATTGATGGAAAAGGATTGATGGTTGCTTTAATGTATAAAGCTAAATAAAGTGAAATGCGGGAATCATCATTGTTCGGATAGAAATATATTCGCAACAAGATCTAGATGGGGCATCTTTATATTCACTTAACTCATGACTTTTATGCTGCACAGTGTTAATTCCCCCCTTTCCTTTTCCTTTTTTCCCGAGAAAGAGAAGGAAAGTTAAGGAGAAGAATGAAGAGCATGATCGCATGGTGAAATACTTGTCACTTCATGTAAGGGAAAGTGGGCGCAAATATGCAGAAGAAAAAAAAAGCTAACAATATTTTGTTAAGGAGAGGAAGGAGAGTGAATTAATCGACTAAATGGATGACAGTCCAAGCACACTTAGTTGAATTGATGGCATTGAAATATCATTCACTGTACAAACTTTTCACCTCTTTCCTCTCGTCTCATCTATTAATTCCTTCCTTCTTTTGCCTTTTAAATTCTTTCCTCCTTTTACTTCTTATGTGTTGCTTTTTACCTTGCTGTTTGCACTTTGCACGAACTCGACTGATGATGAGTGAAAAAACCTTCACCGCTCTTCTCAACTCCAATGTCTCTCTCGAGTCTCGATCTGGTCATATTCTTTATCTTTTTTAGGCAAACAAATTTTATATGAATAAAAGTTTCCTCATGCACTTTTCTAACTGGGGAGTAAAAAACGGAAACAAAAGGCGCCTCAAAGTAACCAGGAAGGGACATATATATATATATTGACCTCGACGATCTTGTTTTCCCGCCACAAAACATACCAATAATACATACATCTCGTTGCCAACCCATTGTGTCATGTCTAAATATATCAACCAAATCTTATTTTGGCGTCTTTAGTTAACAAAATTACAGATCGATCCATGTTTTGATATATCAAGGATATCATTTGTCCGCTTGCTTTCTCGTAGAGGTAGCAAGAAAAAGAAAGAGAGGAGGTGAGATTATCATTGAAAGAGATCCTGCGCGCTTAATTTGTACAGTCATACATGCATGAATTGAAGATATTGCCTACACAATACTTTGGAGGAAAGAGACATATAGTTAAGTTTATGTAATTAGAGTATTTTGTTCCAATTCAAAAAAAAAAAAAAACCTCTGTTTCTTTAATCAAACCAATCCACATCCAACAATTATATATTGAACCTCGACTAATCTGAGTTGAGTTAGAAAGGACTAAGAAGTCAGCAGAGCTCTTCCAACAAATATAGACTAGACCACCCCTTTTACTAGCTAGTCGAGCTTTGCGTTTGAAGCATGGTTAAAAATATATATATATTGTACTCCTCCGGTCCTTAATATAGGATCCAATTCTTGAGTTGGTTTTAGTCCTAAATATAAGATCCATTTCTCATATTTATCAATTTTCTCTAAATTACCCCTATAGATATTCTCTCAACCATAATCAAGTAGAAGAGAGAGAGGGGGTATTAAGAAAGATGATTATGGTGTTTTAGGAAAAATGTGTTACTTTTATTATAATTAACTAACTTACCTAACTTCTTTAATCTCATCAAATTAGTTAAATGGGTCTTATATTAAGGACCGGAGGAGTAGTTAGATTAGAATATAAATTTACGTGCTTGAGTATATCCGGGAAACTTGCGATGGTAACAATATATGTTTAGCTAGCAGTAACCGTTGCTCCCCTGATCTATTTATCTCCAACAGTTTAACTAGGGGAGTCGTTATTAGAGAGAAATTACCGCCGTGGGAAGAGATGCCAGCCACCGCCATCTATTTTTCAATTGTTTTACTATTTTGTTTAAGTTTCAATGATTATGGAAATGAACAGGTGCATGAATTGAAATTTTATTTGCGTGTTGAGATTTCGATTTCATTGTACAGGCATTTGAAATGAAAACCAAAACTAAATCACCGTGTTCATGCGCAATCTTGCGCGCGCACGCATATAAATGCACTGTTGGTTCATCTGTATATAGTAGAGAAAACTGGGGAAGGCCCCAGTAAAAATTTTCTTGTTGAAAGGGACCCCGATTAAAGTATTAGTATTCTGTCTATATAAAACTCGTAGAGTAGAGTATTGATATATTTTACGTAAAAAAATTTATCAGATTTTTATCGACAATTATAATTTCACTGCAGAACATTTTCCCAATTTTGCCTACATAGTATATTTGCCCCAGATATAAATTATTTCAAATTAATTCACATACACTAATAAAAATAGTTGACCAAGGTTGAGTTGTTGAGTATAGCAGAATGAGTTAATCCAAGCAAATCAAAATTGAAATTCATGCCGAAAGAAATATTCACATTTAATGCACAGAGATATTTCAAATAGACCCTAATAGGATGATACTCATGTTTAAATAAAAAAATAATTATGAGCATTAGATTTGTTATAAAATTCAAATGATTTTTAATATTGTATTTACTAACTGTGCTAAATTTTAACACCAATTATACTTTCTCTGATTATACTTTATTAGGTATGGATATGGATACATGTGTGTGTAGTAGAAGAAAAATATTCCTCTGGTCCTAAATGTAGGACCCTTGTACTAGTATGTATAAGGGTCTTACATTCAGGACTAGATGAGTGTTTAATACTCCTCCGGTCCTTAATATATGATTCTATTATTGAGTTGGTTTTGGTCTTAAATATAAGACTTATTTTTCATATTTATCAGTTTTCTTTAAATTATCCTTATGGATACTCCCTCAACCATAATCAAGTAGAAGAATGAGAGGAGGTATTAAGAAAGATAATTATGGTGTTTTAGGAAAGATGTGTCACATTTCTTATAATTAACTAACTTACCTAACTTTTTTAATCCAATCAAATTAGTTAAATGGATCTTATATTAAATATCGGAGGAATATTAAGGAACAAATCCTTCTAAAAGGTGTAGGACCAGAGTGAGTATATGAAACTTTTTTTCTTTTTTTTGCCAGAGTATATGAGTTTGAGAGGCCCATATATGATATATTCTTGAGACCTTGACAGTTCGCTTTGGACACTGGATCTTGTTCATTAAATACGCAGAAACACTACACCGACCAGTGGTACTGTTAGGGTTGCCCAGTACATCCATATTGTGGTCCATTAGCCAGTGGGTTTGCGTGCCAGGCCTTCTGTGCTTTTTTTTTTTCCCTCCCCTTTTGTTGGCCCAAACAATGTTTATTTGAGTAAAATATATTGACTACCTCTCTGATTTATCTAAATTACAAAAATCTCTTTTTATTTTGAAAAGTGAAAACACATACCTTTCTTAAAATTAAAATATATGTTACACAATTCTTCATTATAGTTTTAAGATTTTATTTTTATCTATCCAACCGTTAAGTTTGACTTTCAAACTTTTATTTTGACTAAAACATCTTTCTTTGACATAAATGTTATTTAAAAATTTATATATATATAAAATATTTTTTGATGCAACAAAAATAATTATAATACATGTATTCTCAAAATTTTTAATATGTTATAAAATTTTTAATTTTGATTATATTATAGAATTGTATAATTTTAATCCTTCATTGAAATATTGAAACTTAAGGTTTCTTTTAAATGGTTAGAAAATATTTTGACTACTTATTTTTTCATCGTGTAATATAAATTGCGTGAGTTCAGAAAATTATATAAGTCATTTAAATTTATAATCTAAATTTTTAAAAAATTGCTGTGAACATTTATACCTTATCTGATTTGATCAATTATATATTTATTTAGAGAATTAACCAAATTTTTATTCAACATTTTTTTATGTTTACATGAACTAAATTACTTAATTTTCTAGCCTAATATGATTAAAAACATTAAACAAACAACAATTTGTAAAAATAAAAAAATAAGGTAAAGGAAAAAATCTTAAATTCTTTAAGATAGTTTTAACCAAAATTTAGGAATTTAGTATGACGAAAGGTAAATTAGTAAATTAAAAATATTTCAACAAAAATTTTAATTAAAAAAATATCTTTTTAGAATATTCTTAACAGAGTTAATAGTTTGGATTTAAGTTTATGCTTTTAAAATAGAAAGGAAGTCCGTGTAATTAAGACAAAATGTAATGGAGGTTAAAGTATTTTATTCTATTTATTTTCCTTTTCCCTTGCTTGGTTGTAGCTTGGAGGTGTCCAGCTATCCATCAACCAAACATTTAGTATTTGTTTGGATATAAATATGTTTCATGTAAATGTAAATAAAATTTTTTTTATATATCATCTCTAGTTCTTAATATAAGATATTATTTGATTTTTAATTTAGTCATAATTATAATACCTCAATCTATTTAGTCTTTCATATTTATGCATTTTTTTCTAGGTAGTTCTTCTAATAATAGTAATTCTAGCCAACACACTTGATTAGTAAGAATATTTTAGGAAATACAACACCTATTTATTACAAATAACTAACTTAACTTATTTTTTTAATCTTTTCAAATTAGTCAAATAGCTATCATAATTATGACCAAAGGTAGTACTTGTCTTGTAATTCGTAAATTAGAATTAAAAAGCTGATTATAAATAATTTCAAACACTCCCCGTTGGCTTTTATTACCAGTAACTTTGTTGTTAAGTGTTAGAAGATAATATGATGTATTTTAATTTGACAACAAAAAAAGGCGAAGAGCAATGAGAAAACAGTGCCCTGGGACCTTCGATCCCATGCTCATCACCTGAAACTCCCAAATCGATACTGATGTATGTGTGAAAATAGAATAAAAATAATACTCCTCGGTTTTAATATCCATTTAACCAATTTGATTAGATTAAGGAAGTTGTAAGTTAGTTAATTATAAAAAAAATGATAAACACCATGATCATCTTTCTTAATACCCCCACTCTTCTACTTAATTATGGTTGAAGGAGCATCCATTTGAAAATTGATATTATGAAAATGGGTCTTATATTGACCAAAACCAACTCAAGAATTGGGTCCTATATTAAGGACCGGAGTATCATTTTATCATTTATTGAAGTGACTGATGCCTGGCTTTTTTTTTTAGCATTATTTGCTCAAATATTATCCTTTTCACATTAAACAGGCTTTGAACCCTTAAAGCTTTTTTATTCGCACCTGATAAAGATAGAAAAAAAGGTATACCATTTAAAAAAAAAGAAAAAAAGAAAAAAACGGTATACCAAAAACAAAAGAGAACGCTATAAAAATGAGCTGGGCCTGATAGAGTGGTCCATTCAACCTGGTAAAAGAGGGAATCTGGCTCGGGAAAAGTTGCCCTAGTAGGAGGGGCCCAGTTTCGGCGGCTAGCCCCATGTTAGACCGCTTGGCCCTTTTTTTTTTTATTTTATTACTTCTTCTGAACTTCACTTACCCTACGCTAGCTAGATGTTGTGAACGCCGAAAGTTGTTTTAAAACCATTAAATCACGTCCCCTGACAAATTGAAAGATACATAGGACATATGAATGACCTCCTAGTATTATCGCAGAAATTGAAAATAAAGACCACAAAGGAAGAATAATTAAGTAGGGCTAACCTGCCAAGAAAAGTTCCATTTACACTCCAGAAAACCACATGTGGCTAAGAACATTTTCAAATAATATGAAGTTATTTTCACTCAAAAAATGTGTAAAAAATTACATTATTCATACTTCGTCACTTATAAATATTCTGCCTCATAAAATCACATTCAGTGTTCATTAACTAGTATCGATATATTATATCAAATCAAATCAAAGTATAATAAAACATCAAATAACTGCTATGATGTCACGGGGCGGCTGGCGCAGTGTACGTTCGGAAGGAACATACCCCACAAGAAAAAAAGTTCATAAAAATCAACATGCATATATAATATAGAAATGCAATAATTTATGCTGTGATCTTTATTTTGTCATAATATGGAAATACAAGTTATTTTGTTTTCTAAAAAACTTCTCACATTTTCAGCTAAAAAAAAAAACTTTTCACATATGCATGGTGGGGGAGGGATGTTTAAGGAAATAGATAAATAAAAATAAGTAAATTGATATGTTGTTACGGAGTCAATGGTGTCTGATGATGGTGTTGTGCGCGTGTGTGATTTTTTTTTTTTTGCCCAACGTGTGTGAAAGTTATTCACCTATTGGAATTTTTGGGATTTGAAATTTATAATTAAAAATCTTTCATCACACACAACATCAATATACACAAATTAATAAAATTGGCCGGGTCGGCCAAGAGGGGGAAAAATAACGAGAAAAACACAAACAATTGGATATTGGTCCAGAGAAGAAAGAGACAGTTGGAAATGAAGGTTTATTTGCATTAGGAATTGGGGGATCTGTAACTTTGAAACGCGTGGAATTGAAAATCAGGGAAGTTAATTTATTGATAAATTAAGCTGGCGCAGTTACAATTAATTTTTGGGGCAGTATCATGACTGTATATTTGATCGATGAGTAAAGTTAAGCACAATCATGCAAGGATGGGAAGGGACAACTTGTTGAGGAAGGCTTTATCATGTCCTTGATTTGATTATTAGTTGATAAGTGTGTTTCCACAATAATTAAAGTAATAATAATATGATTCCATATGAATGATATACAGGCGCAGAAGCAAAAGGCCACATCATATCTCTCATTTTCAGTTGGATGATGTATCTCCAATTCATTGGCAGCGTTTGGTGATGAGTAACACCACCTTCTGTGACATCATTTCCTTCAGTATCTACGCAAGGTATCTAACTATAACTAAGCAATTCTTAGCCCGTACACATTGACATTATTGAAAATAATAATATGTATATTACTAGTATTAATTATGTATTTTACATATAAAAAAAAAAAAGGCAAGGGCTTGTTTGGTTCGTGGAAATTCAGGTGATGGGAAAGGAAAAACCGATAACGTAACATGTGTCTCCTCCCATTGTCAACGGTCAAGCGCATTTGGTTGCTCCATGTCCCCGGCAAGACCATTCCCCATCCAACCTGCATTAATTCTTGCGTTTCACAGTCAGAGTGTCGATACCTAATGCTCCTTCTGCAATGAGAATGATGCTTCCATTTACCATAATGCCCTCATCTTTTGGAGGAGATCGAGGCATAGGAATTAATTAATTAGAAGCTTTACGACGACCTCAAACTGAACATTGCCAAGTGTTTGATGCTGGATCTCGAATCATTTTCAGTCGGTCATATAAGGAGGTTTTGGACACGAGATCTGGAAGCTTCCAACACTGCATGTATCACTGATGGCTTAGAGCAGCCATAGGTGAATATCGCATATGCGTTTGACGTCTTCTTCCACCTCCTAATTAACTTCCTGCTTTTTGTTTGTTGGAATTTATATATATGTACATGGTTTTTTTCCTTTCTATAATTAGCAGGTCTAATATGGTTTTTCAATAATCCCTAGGTATTATGATGCAACTGTGACAATATCTCATTGTTCATACAAATATATTTTAACTCTGCACAAGGCATGCATGATACATGCCAACTGAAAGGAACAATAACTCAGAGAAAAATGTCGATCTTCCAGATCATCATTTGAAGTTGGATACTACATGAAACCGTGCTTCAAATTGATTAAATGGGGAAAAGGAGAGCAGGGGATTGGGGTGACTTTCATTATTAGAAAGAAAAAGAGGAAATTAGACAAACATTTCAGATATATAGACCTAACGGATGCTGATGACTTTAAAATATATGGCCTGTGCATGCATGTCTATATGAAGGGCGGGGAAGGTGGTATCTAATGAAGGGTCGCGATCAAATGCGTTAGGTCGGACGATATTTGTCAGCTGATTTTTCTGCATAATTAGGATCTCGAGTTTAGTATTAGACAAGGTAGATCATCCTTCGTGGAAAATGTATTATAATTGATAAGAGTTGCAAAAGTATATCTTGTTCACAAATTTCAACTCATTTGTCTTGTACTGCTTGCTTGGTCAGAATTAGATAATCCATTTAATTTGGATATGGCAGCACTCAGCCCCGCGCTTCATTCTCAGCCGTCCTTTGCAAACAGAACTTCACACACAGGCGCTTCTGTCAAATCTTTTGGCTCGCTCAACAATTGAAATATCTCTCTTCTCTGACCTTGACAATCGTCATATCACATATTAATTTAATTACATGACTGTGCCTGATTGCCGGCGCTAATTAATTACTTAATCCTTATGATATTGCATTAGTTTGAACATATAAATGAATGCGTCATCTTTTGAAGCCTTTGAAACTTATCTGATTGGAAGAAACGTGTTTATAAATAACAATCTGAAGGGTGACCTTTACATTTCTATCTTTTGTAATTCTATCTTGTTCAAAAGTTGTAAGAAATAATTGACAATAAAATAATGCTGGCACTCATGGATGGCGGTGAGCTAGAAGGAATTCTCCCACAATGATTGGAAGGCAAGCATATAAATAATGAGGAACAGTTACCGTCCACCAAGAATGGGGGCGTATATTGTATATAGACACACACTCTTTAAGACGTATGGAATAGAGAAAGACAAATTTAGTAAAGAGGAGACAGTTTGTTCACATGGCAAATCAGAAACATGAAGGTTTGGCCAAGATGGAATTGTGTAATTCATAAGAATAAGGAAAAATAATAAAAGAGGATGGCAGGGTCCCACGAAGGATATGAAACTGTGATGAACAGAGCTATGGAGGTAAGGAAGCTGCAACTTTGGCTGCGAGGGTGATGGGTGAGAGATTAGACAGGCTTTTGTGATTGAGGTCCACTAACTCTTAACCCTCTCCACCCTCGCCCCTGCCTTGTTCTCTTTGTGTGGCCTCCAAAATCTGCCTCTTCATCCACTTGTTGCCTACATCCTTGCGGCTTTCTTGCCTCAAATCCACTTATCCCATTCACATAACTCAAAGCAGCCTCCCACAGCATATACAACATATTTTATTCACATTAGCAATCTCAAAGCTTTGCATATAAAACTATCTATTAGAGCAAGATGTATAGAAAGAAAAGTTATCCTTTCTATTCGAATATAACCCAAATAAAATTAAAAGTCTCTAGCAACAAACAAGATAGTTCATTGGATGATGACTATCAGAGACCAGCAGAACCATATGCCCTCCGATGTGGAGGGGGACCTTGTACCTTAGCTTGTTACACTTGGGAATATTACACCAGAAGCTTCACCGAGAAGACTCAGTATATATCATGTATACCTACTACTATTACTACGGGCTATCTAGTTGGGGGAACTAATTAGAGAGGACATATATAGAGATTCAGGATCGTAATTGCTTGTATATGTATCGATCAGCTAATTATAGTCTTCGACGGAGTCTTCGGGTTGCGGGTACTCATTCAAGTCGGGTTTGTCTGAGGTGGTTTGGGTAGAACTGGTGGAGGGAGAGGAGGCGTGAAGGGCTGTTTGGAGGGCGTCAACTCTGGCGCCGACTTCGGTGGCTTTCTTGCGTATGGAATCGGCGGACATGTCGCCGCGGCTGAGGGCGTCGTCTTCTTGGAACAACAGCTCGGGGAAGTTGAGGGAAGCAGAAGGGCCTCGGAGGTAATAAACGGCGGTGTCGTATGCGCGTGCGGCGGCGATGGGCGTGGTGTAAGAACCGAGCCAAATCCTGGACCTCTTGTTGGGTTCTCTGATCTCAGCCACCCACTTGCCCCACTTCCTCATCCTTATCCCTCTGTATGGCTTGTCCTTCGCTGCTTTTTGGTGTTGTCTCTGCTGCTTCCGCTTCTCTGGGCCGCTTCTGCTCGTCGTGATCGTCGAATCCCTCGAACAACAGTCTCTTTCTTCCATGTTAATTACTGTACCTACCCACCGACTTTTGCGTTAGCAATAAACCTTTGTTGCCCTCCCCCAAAAGATGAAACGGAAAACTATTTCTATTGCTTCATCGCTTGAGGAGGCTTAGATCTGTCAATAAATATCAGGTTGTGAGCCCTGAAAGTTAAGAAGAAGATTCTGTTTTCCAGACCCAGAAAAGACTTGGCCACCAAACCATGTTGCTGTTGTATTAGTTTATATTTATAGACGAAAAATGATGAGGGGGAAAAGAAAAGAGTTAGAAAGAAAGAGAGAAAGAAAGAAAGGAGACTTGTTTATATGATGTGCGCTATTATTCTTTCAATTAATTTTTTAGAGAGAGAAGAGTTTCGTACTTGGCTGCTAGTCTGTCGACTGGGTACGGCCGCCACGTTGAGCTTCCTTTAAGATAAATCCAAACATGGCCGACACAATCCATCAGACCATCTCCCCCCCCCCCCTCTCTCTCATTTGAAAGGCCAATTTGTTCAGGGATTCATCATACTCCTGGGCGCCGACGAGGACCGCTTGCGCCTCTCTGTGGATAGTATATCGATACTAGGGTGCGATATTCATTAATAATTTAATATTTACTCTGCAACATACCAGAGTATTTCTTATTTTGAAAATTTAATAGAAATATATGAATAATACAAAGTCAAAGGCTTCATTTTTTCAGAGATAGATGTTGATATATATACACACTACTCGGTCTCTTATTAGTTATTATAAGATTCTTTTAACTAAATTGTGCGGTTTAAGAAAAAAATTAAAATTAGTTAAAAACAATTAATATGTAGTAAATATAATTTTTTTAAAATATATTCCTGTATATAAGTGAATAGATGTGAGAGAGTAATAGTAAGATAAATGAAAAAGAAAATATATTAAATATATTATATTATGGGTAAAATAGGTAATAATGCATTAAATGTTCAAACAAACTCAAAAAGGATCTTATAAAAAAAGAAAAACTATTTAAAAAATTAGATTTTATAATAAGAGGCGGAGGAAGTATAGAGTATGTCGCAGATTGATATTTTCATGGACGCCCCTTTTTCTGCTTTGCCTAGGGTTTTTGTCTTTTTCTCTCCTATCGATCGTATATAAGCAAGTATGAATGTATTTATGTGTAATTTGAAAGTGGATGAATAATTAATTAATAAAAAGGGGATAATTATACTCCTTCAACACTAAATGTAGCTAGTAAAAAAAAAGCTAGGTAGGGAGTTTATTTTGATCTTAAATCTAAAATCTTAATTCATTTTATTTCTCTTCATATTTATCTATTCATCCTAGATTAATTCGTTTAATTTATAAGTTGATACTACCTCTGGTTCTAAATATAAAAACTAACTAAATATTCAATCTGATCCTAAATATAATACTCAATTTACTCTATCTTTTATATTAATTTATTTCTTCAAAGTAGTCTTCGTGATGATGACACATGTTAAATTGTTTCCATTCTAATGTACGTAACTGATAAGAATATTTTAGGAAAAATAACACTCATTCATTACAAATAAGTAACTTAATTAATTTTTTAATATAAAAATTAGTTATCTAGCTCTGATATATATTAAAGACAATAGGTAGTTTATGCCTCTGATCCTATTTATAAATAACTTTTAACGTATTTCACATAAACAAAAAAAAACATTAAACTTCATTAACTTTTATTTAAACTTTAACAATTTTTTATTTTTTTTCCTATTTAATATATGCTATATGTCATGTAAACAAAGTCAACAAAATAATAAACGAATGGTAAAATTATACATCTATAAAAAAAATTGTCTCAGTACTCTATAAATAAGACAAAAAGATGTCTTCTCTCTCTGTCCTACAAATAGAACTATAGGAGTGTAATTTAATATAGTGTTGCATAAAAATATTTAATTTTAGGAAAAAAAACTAAGTAACCTTTTTAGCTTTTTTAAGCAGTTCTTATATTGATATTAATGATAGGAAGAGCAATAATTTGTGGAAGGGATTAAGCGTGAGATGTGGAAAAACAAATGATTTAGACGCGAGGGGGGTGAGTTAGTGGTTTGAATATAAAACGAGAGAGGAGAGAGATATGGGTGGGTGGAGAGTGGACAAGTGGTGGAATATAAGCGAAGAGGGGGAGGAGTGGGTGGATGAGGCAGGATCAAAACTGTGAGGATCGGATGACTTTCCGTCCACGCAATATATGAATGAAAGATCACATTAACACACACCAAATTAGATCATAACAACAAATATCTGTGGCGTTGTTTGTTTGCGTGCTCATAATATTAACTACTTTTATTTTCTTCCTCCCTTTCATCACTTAAACCGCGCCCTATTTATTACGCGTGTTGAAATTTCACCACCCAGAGTATGTGCACGGCTAACTAGTTTGTAACTCCGCTTTTCAATCGAAAGAATTACGAATATACTGTATACGTGCAATTTCATGGCGAAATTGTGGGCGCAATAATAATACACAAGTCGATCATATACGATAATTAATTTGGTTTTAGGCGATAATTGGCGAATGTGTTACTACCTCTGATTCTTAATATAAGACCTTGTTTGACTTTTTATTTTGATCCTAAATATAAGATCCCAATCCATTTTATCTCTCATATTTATAATTTTTCTTAAGGCAGTCCTTCTAACAATGATCATTCTAGCCAATACGCTTGATTAGCAAACATATTTTGGGAAAGAAAACACTTATTTATTATAAGTAACTAACTAACTTAACTTTTTTTTTAATCTCCTTAAATTAGTCAACGAGCTCTTATAATTAAGACGAGAGGTAATATTGATGATGGATCACATGACATCAAATGATAAAATAGTGGACAGAGTAAGAAGCACAATAATTAAATGATGAGCGTGGGAGTGACATTTAGGAGGGGAAAAAAAAAACTGCCGCCCTTAAACACCTAAACAAGAAAAGGATATCTTTCGAGCTAAGCAACAAGAAAGGGGGAGAAACCAACTGAAAGCTGGGGAATGTGGAATTCATGGGCCACAGGCCACGCAATGGCGGCACACCCCCCCTTTTCTCTCTCTACACAAAACTACGATTTTCAATCTCATGCGCTTATTAATTAATTACATTTAATTAATAATAATGGCGATGATAATTGAACAAACTTGTTGGAAAAAAGTTATACCCCTCCTATTTTTATATTATAAAATAATTCTTATATTTAGAATCATATATTACAAAATAAATCTTACATTCAGCACCAAATGAGTATATCTAATTTTCATCTCTTCATGTCAATCACTTTTCCTCTTTGAATATTTGCACTAATAATAGTAATGAAAACTTTGAGTTTGTAAAAATATATGTATTAATTAGATTTTTGTCGATATATTTTAAAAGAGACAAACACGAATTTACACATATAATTAATTTTATCATTAAAAATTTGTATATTTTTAATTTTTTTTAAATTCATCACCGTTAATTTCTATTAGCAAGAGGGAAAAGAAAAAGGATCCATTATTAGGATGAGTTAGGATTAATTAAGACAGTAGCATGTTGGGTCATCGTGGGCATGATTGGGGGACTGAAAAGATTGAGGTTAAGGTGGGCATGCCACAACCCTATCATGCTTCTCTTCTCTTTTTAAACACCAAAAACGGCCAATTATAAAAATTGATCCACTTATTACCCTCGGGATCCTTTATTTATTTTTTTAGTTTTTAGTATTTTACAGATATTTCCGTGGCTCCATCGTAACCCAAAAAAAGCAGGTAAACATTTTATCAAGGTTTAAATTTAGATATTAAAAATAAATATATACTCTTCATGTTTATAAGAATGAGGGAGAAGATTTGTTTTGAATTAAATATTTTATTCTTTATTTATTGTTGTATATGTTTTTTTTAAATTAATTTATATTAATATGAGTAAGGTTGGGTAGCTGTTGAGTTTTAAAGTAAAGCTATTAAGATTTAAGATTTTTTTTAGTTTTCATAAAATATACTGTAACTGTCTATTTGGTTAAGCGTTGGGGGCTAAAATAAGTTCAGTTGAGCCGAAATAAGTAATTATAAAATCTATTTATCCTGGTTGGCTAAATTTTTTAATTTAAAATCCTTATATTGTTTGAGAATAAGTTACTGGGAATAATTTTTCGATTGAAAAATCACAATCAATAGAGGTAATTCAACAACGAGAATTTCTCTTATCAACCATTGTTAGCAACAATTATTTAATTAAAAATATATTAAAAGAATAATAATTATACTTATGGGAATTATATTAAATTATATTTCTCATATATATATCCTTGTTGCTTTTTAGCAATTATATACATATAAGTGATTTTAATAAATAAAATTCAAACATAATAATAGTTTTAAAGTCACTTATAAAAAAGAGTATACAAATAATTAAAAAATTATAATCATTTAAAGTTAGAATTGTTCACTGCTAATCTTGACCCGTAAATAGAATAGAATGGAGGTTGTCTAAATTACCCTCGATTTTTCGCATGGTTGCGGGAAA